>NC_134362.1:17395549-17522257 GCF_048569485.1 Anomaloglossus baeobatrachus
CTTTCTTTCTATCCTTCTTTTGTTCTTGCTATTTTTCTTTCTTTCTATCCTTCTTTTGTTCTTGCTATCTTTCTTTCTTGCTTTCTATCCTTTCTTGCTATCCTTCTTTCTTGCTTTTTTATCCTTCTTTCTTTCTTGCTATCCTTCTTTCTTGCTATCTTGCTATCCTTTCTTGCTTTCTATCCTTTCTTTCTATCTATCCTTTATCCCTATCCTTTTTTTTCTTTCTATCTATCCTTTCTTTTTCTTTCTATCTTTTCTTTGTTTCTTTCTCTTTCTTTATTGCTATCCTTCTTTCTCTTTCTTTCTTTCTTTCTTTCGTGTTATCCTTCTTTCTTTCTTTCTTTCCTTCTTTCTTTCGTGCTATCCTTCTCTCTCTTTCTTTCTTTCTTTCTTTCTATCCTTTCTTTCTCTTTCTTTATTGCTATCCTTTTTTCTCTTTCTTTCGTGTTATCCTTCTTTCTTTCTTTCTATCCTTCTCTCTCTTTCTTTCTTTCTATCCTTTCTTTGTTTCTTTCTCTTTCTTTCTTTCTTTCGTGTTATCCTTCTTTCTTTCTTTCTTTCTTTCTTTCTTTCTTTCTTTCGTGCTATCCTTTCTCTTTCTTTCTTTCTTTCTTTCTTTCTGTCCCTTTCATATTAGCTCTATGATTATCAGCCTCACACTCACCTCTGCTCTGTAACCCACTGGACACATGGTATCAGTCTATAGTGTCCAGTGTTGGCATCCAGTGTGATACTACATATCACTGATGTGGTGGGCACTGTTGGGGTCTTACATTGTGTGATATTGGGGCTCGTGCATCACAAGATCATTCTTTAGTACAAAGTTGTGCTAAAAATCCATCCTATTTGTCCGCCACCTTCGCCTTGTATACCAGTCCCGTTCACACGCTCCTCAAGGTGCCCACTCAGCCCCGTTTAATGTACTGCAGCCCCAATGCAATCCATTGCCCACCATCTTTCATTTTGGCAGTCATTTCTATATCTGTAAGCTGTCCCAATGCCGCCCCCCTCGTTACATTGACGACCCTCTATATCCCCGATGCCCCCCATCACAGACCACAGGCAAAGTGGCTCCCAGCTACGCCCCACCATGTGCTATAACAATAAGACCCCCGCATGTGCTTACTCTGCAGGGTCCAGGCTCTTCCGCTCTATGGCTGATGACATTTGCCTTCTCCGGTGCGTCCCCCCTTATTATCCAAAACGACGATCCGTTGTCTCTTTTGCACCGAGGTTTTGGCGTCACGAGTCCATGCATCGGGGTCCCCCAATGACAGCGGTCGCCCCCTGAGTCCCGGTGTCACTCAATGACGGCTCCATCACACAGCAGCCACATCTGTATCCCAGCAGCTGAAGGGCAGGTCTGAGAGCGGAGCCTGTGTCGCTGTCACTTATATAGCGGATTGCGGTCCCCTCTGCAGCATTGCCGCTTGGCTCAGCCCCTTTGCTTTCATTTCCTTTTTCCTGATGACCATTCAAATACAATAGAAGGAAATGGTATTTAAAGGCACAGCTGCTCTCATCTCTGTAACCAGCCTCTAGGGCACAGGGCTACAGCACTACAGTATATTGCAGCTGTCTTATTCATTAACCCCTGAGTCCCTGGGGGGTTGTGGGAAGCTGCTTTGCATTGCACGTCACTACCCTGAGCTCTTACAATCGTAAATGGTTGTGCCGGAGTATATACAGTAAAGTATCGTTTATACATCATCCTTGTATAGGTGCTGCATTGCATTTGTAAGAAGCTTGCGGAGGATTGGAGACGGTGAAATGGCAGCCTGACCCCCTGTCACTGCAGCAGCGATACCTGCCGAGGATGCGGAAGTAATACATCCACACAATACACAAAATAATACTGCCATATAGTAGCCAAGTAATACATCCACATAGGGCCCACAAAATAATACTGCCATATAGTAGCCAAAAAATACATCTACATAGAGACTACATAATACACAAAATAATACTACCATATAGTAGCCAAGTAATACATCCACATAGGGCCCACAAAATAATACTGCCATATAGTAGCCAAAAAATACATCTACATAGAGACTACATAATACACAAAATAATACTGCCATATAGTAGCCAAGTAATACATCCACATAGGGACTACACAATACACTAAATAATACTGCCATATAGTAGACAAAAAATACTTCCACATAGGAACTACACAATACACAAAATAATACTGCCGTATAGTAGACAAAAATACTTCCATATAGGGCCCACACAATACACAATATAATACTGCCATATAGTAACCAAGAAATACTTGTACATAGGGACTACACAATACACAAAATAATACTGCCATATAGTAGCCAAGTAATACATCCACATAGGGCCCACAAAATAATACTGCCATATAGTAGACAAAAATACTTCCATATAGGGCCCACACAATACACAATATAATACTGCCATATAGTAACCAAGAAATACTTGTACATAGGGACTACACAATTCACAAAATAATACTGCCATATAGTAGCCAAGTAATACATGCACACAATATACTAGATAATACTGCCATATAGTAGCCAAAAATACTTCCATATAGGGCCCACACAATACACAATATAATACTGCCATATAGTAGCCAAGAAATACTTCCACATAGGGACTACACAATACACAAAATAATACTGCCATATAGTAGACAAAAATACTTCCATATAGGGCCCACACAATACACAATATAATACTGCCACATAGTAACCAAGAAATACTTGTACATAGGGACTACACAATACACAAAATAATACTGCCATATAGTAGCCAAGTAATACATCCACATAGGGCCCACAAAATAATACTGCCATATAGTAGACAAAAATACTTCCATATAGGGCCCACACAATACACAATATAATACTGCCATATAGTAACCAAGAAATACTTGTACATAGGGACTACACAATACACAAAATAATACTGCCATATAGTAGCCAAGTAATACATCCACACAATATACTAGATAATACTGCCATATAGTAGCCAAAAATACTTCCATATAGGGCCCACACAATACACAATATAATACTGCCATACAGTAGCCAAGAAATACTTCCATATGGGGCCCACACAATACACAAAATAATACTGCCATATAGTAGCCAAGAAATACTTCTACATACGGTCCACACAATACACAAAATAATACAGCCATATAGTAGCCAAACAATACCTCTACATAGGGACTACACAATTCACAAAATAATACTGCCATATAGTAGCCAAAAAATACTTCCACAAAGGGCCCACAAAATAATACCGCCATATAGTAGCCAAAAAATACTTCCACATAGGGATTACACAAGACACAAAATAATACTGTCATATAGTTGACAAAAAATACTTCCACATATGGCCCACACAATACACAAAGTAATACTGCCATATAGTAGCCGAAAAATACTTCCACAAAGGGCCAACAAAATAATACCGCCATATAGTAGCCAAAAAATACTTCCACATAGGGACTACACAATTCACAAAATAATACTGCCATATAGTAGCCAAAGAATGCTTCCACAAAGGGCCAACAAAATAATACCGCCATATAGTAGCCAAAAAATACTTCCACATGGGGACTACACAATTCACAAAATAATACTGCCATATAGTAGCCAAAAAATACTTCCACAAAGGGCCCACAAAATAATACCGCCATATAGTAGCCAAAAAAATACTTCCACATAGGGCCCACACAATACACAAAATAATGCTGCAATATAGTAGCCAAGAAATACTTCTACATACGGCCCTCACAATGCACTAAATAATTCTGCCATATAGTAGCCAAAAATACTTCCACATAGGGACTACAGAATACACAAAATAATACTGCCATATAGTAGCCAAAAAATACTTCCACATAGGGCCCACACAATACACAAAATAATACTTCCATAAAGAAGCCAAGAAATACTTCCACATAGGGACTACACAATACACAAAATAATACTGCTATATAGTAGCCAAAAATACTTTGAGAAAAGCAATTTATCGGCAGATATAAGGTCAACCTGCAAGTAAATAGCATTTAAAGTCTGATTAGCTGGTTTATTGGATAAATGTTGGCTAAAGGGAAAAAATTAAGTGTTATTCTCCCTGCTGCCACTGACATCCTGTCATAGGTTCAGTGCAAGGAGCTGTTACATTTACCGTTCACTACAAAGTAAGTGTACTGTAATAAAGTCCCTGCACTTGGATTGTGACATCTTCCAAGAAGTCCAACCTCAGGCTGGGCTTCATAAAACAACAAACATGGCAGCAACTCATGGCAACCCATTTGCAGCCTGCAGTTGTGTCACAGAGGGCTGATGGGAGCTGGTGAGTGCCGGCACTGGCATCTAAATGCAGCTGTCAGTGATACTTAAAACAGCAGCAAGGCGAGCTCTGATCACTGCTGTCACATGCAGATGACGGTTATGTACACAGCCGACATCTGCCTGGTATGGAGCGGGCATCCCCATGGTGGTTATCTGTAACGAGCGCTTATAGATTTATTAAATGTGCCCCAATCATATGAAAGTATTTACGTGCCCCAATACACTACCACATACAGGCATCTTACAAAAATACATACCATTTCAAATACCCAAACACATATGCAGACATCTGTACTTGAATACATCACCAGGACCACTATTCATACATGAATTCAGCACCAGAACCACCATCAGTACATGGTACATCAACTGTAATGCCAGGTCAGACCATATACATTTGTATTGTATGAACCTACAACTCCCAGTATGTCCTAAACAATGATAACCAGATGCTGGGAGTTGATGTTATCAGACTGCGGACCATACAGGAACCAAAGTACTGATGAGACGTAGTCAGTATCACACATAAACATTAACATCCATGTACCTTATAGATGATGTCGTCTCTGATCGGAGTTGTTCTTTTTCTTTTCTTGATCTTATCCAGATGCCATGATGACTTTTTACATTGACAGCTAGTCTCTGCAGGCTTCCATCTTCTCCGGACTTCTGCAGCACATCCCGACATGGTGCCCTTAAAAATAGCCGCGTGAATATCATGCTTCTGAAGAAAAATATCTGCCCTTTGCTGTGCCCCTCAATAGATAATTACCCCTCACTGTGTTCCCTGCACAAATTATGATGCCTGCACTGTACTTCTTATGGTACATGCCCTCCATACTACCCTCTGCATACTGCCATCTCCTTTCCATACTGAGCCAACTCTTTACACTGTCCCCTACACTGTGTCCCCCCCATACTGCGCACATGTGCAGACCTGCACATACACAGACATTCACACACACAGAGACCCGCACACACAGACATACGTAGATACAAAGACATGCATGCAATATTTTTCTTTATATAGCACCAACATATTAAGCAGCATTAAGACTGTAACCACCAAGCATATGTGCCGATACACTGTTACCACCAAGCATCTGTGCCCATACACTATAACCACCAAGCATCTGTGCCCATAGAATGTAACCACCAAGCATCTGTGCCCATAGACTGTAACCACCAAGCATCTGTGCCCATAGACTGTAACCACCAAGCATCTGTGCCCATAGACTGTTACCACCAAGCATCTGTGCCCATAGACTATAACCACCAAGCATCTGTGCCCATAGACTATAACCACCAAACATCTGTGCCTATAGACTGTAACCACCAAGCATCTGTACCCATAGACTGTAACCACCAAGCATCTGTCCCCATAGACTGTAACCACCAAGCATCTGTGCCCATAGACTGTAACCACCAAGCATCTGTCCCCATAGACTATAACCACCAAGCATCTGTGCCCATAAACTGTAACCACCAAGCATCTGTGCCCATAGACTGTAACCACCAAGCATCTGTACCCATAGACTGTAACCACCAAGCATCTGTCCCCATAGACTGTAACCACCAAGCATCTGTCCCCATAGACTGTAACCACCAAGCATCTGTGCCCATAGACTGTAACCACCAAGCATCTGTACCCATAGACTGTAACCACCAAGCATCTGTACCCATAGACTGTAACCACCAAGCATCTGTACCCATAGACTGTAACCACCAAGCATCTGTCCCCATAGACTGTAACCACCAAGCATCTGTACCCATAGACTGTAACCACCAAGCATCTGTGCCCATAGACTATAACCACCAAGCATCTGTGCCCATAGACTATAACCACCAAGCATCTGTGCCCATAGACTATAACCACCAAGCATCTGTGCCCATAGACTGTAACCACCAAGCATCTGTGCCCATAGACTATAACCACCAAGCATCTGTGCCAATAGACTATAACCACCAAGCATCTGTACCCATAGACTATAACCACCAAGCATCTGTGCCCATAGACTATAACCACCAAGCATCTGTGCCCATAGACTATAACCACCAAGCATCTGTTCCCATAGACTGTAACCACCAAGCATCTGTGCCCATAGACTATAACCACCAAGCATCTGTTCCCATAGACTGTAACCACCAAGCATCTGTGCCCATAGACTATAACCACCAAGCATCTGTGCCCATAGACTATAACCACCAAGCATCTGTTCCCATAGACTGTAACCACCAAGCATCTGTGCCCATAGACTATAACCACCAAGCATCTGTGCCCATACACTATAACCACCAAGCATTTGTGCCCATACACTATAACCACCAAGCATCTGTGCCCATAGACTATAACCACCAAGCATTTGTGCCCATACACTATAACCACCAAGCATCTGTGCCCATAGACTGTAACCACCAAGCATTTGTGCCCATACACTATAACCACCAAGCATCTGTGCCCATAGACTGTAACCACCAAGCATCTGTGCCCATAGACTATAACCACCAAGCATCTGTGCCCATAGACTATAACCACCAAGCATCTGTGCCGATACACTGTAACTACCATACATCTGTGCAAGGACAGTAATGGGCCCTTTTCAGTCCAATAACTCATCAAAATGCGCAATTCCCCCTACATTGGAGGTAGATGTGGCCCCTTTACCCCTTGGGCCCTTGTGCGGCTGCACATGTTGCCCCAATGATATGCCCATAGGATAACTAACTGACCACTGGGGATCCGACTGCTGGGACCCGAAGAGATCCCGAGAACCGGGTGGCAGCCATGTCCTGATTGGAGGTGCGCATGCTCGATCCCCATTCCTTGTCTATGGGACGGACAGGTAGTGCGCTTGCTCCATTCTGGACGGGGCTGCGGGGCTCCCTTCCCGGGATTACTGCTGGACCCCAACAATTAGAAAGTTATCTACTATTTTAGGAATAGAAATAGTTTTGTTTTTGTTTACAAATAACTCTTTAATCCGAAGATTTTAGTATTTTGTGTCGCTCTTTCCAGACGTCCGTGTGGCTGCAGCTGACGTGGCGGTAATGGTGCTGTCACTTTTCGGGGGGCTCTGCTCGGCACTGGCAGACCTCCTTGGCTTGTATTAGCGCATGTTTGCTGTAAATTACTTTTTTCCCGCTGCTGCTCAGACGTTAATCCTGTTGATTTGCTGAGCGCACATCTCGCGGTCTGGATGAGGAGTATCAGGGGTCACGTCTCTGAATCATCCCCAGCCCGCGCTCTGCTGACTGGGGACAAACGCGTCATCTGCAAACCACATTTTCCATAATGCTTTTTGTACAAAAGTAGGACATATACGAAGCTGCATCTGGCTTATTTCATAGAAGAGCGGACTTCAGACAAGTCAGTGAAATGTCATCACTAGGCAATGGGCATTGATGTTCTGTATGAGGTCAATAAGCTCCGGGCCCTATGTCACGCTAGGTACAGGGAAGTAGCCAGAAAACGGCGAAAGGGAAGGGAAACCCTGTGTCTAGGAAAGGGGAATATGGGGACCCCCTGACGAAACCTACTGCTGGGCCCTGGGTTTCCTCACCGAACTAGATAGGTTCCACAGCTATGCGCTGAACCGGATACCTGACCCTGAAATAGGCCCTAGATTGGGAGCGGATGGGATGAGCTCTTCATCAACCCTACTAAGAGCTAAAGGACACACAGAGGAAGATGGAGATCCCTGACCAAACCTACCGCTGGGCCCTGGGTTTCCTCGCCGACCTAGATAGGTTCCGCAGCTATGCGCCGAGCAGGATACCTGACCCTGAAATAGGCCATAGATAGGGAACAGATGGGATGAGCTCTTCATCAACCCTACTACGAGCTAAAAGACACACAGGGGAAGATGGAGATGCTTGACCAAACCTACCGCTGGGCCCTGGGTTTCCTTGCCGACCTAGATAGGTTCCGCAGCTATGCGCCTAGCCGGATACCTGACCCTGAAAGAGGCCTTAGAGAGGGAGCGGATGAGATGAGCTCTTCATCAACCCTACTACGAGCTAAAGGACACACAGAGGAAGATGGAGATCCCTGACCAAACCCACCACTGGGCCCTGGATTTCCTCACCACCCTAGATAGGTTCCGCAGCTATGCGCCGAGCCGGATACCTGACCCTGAAAGAGGCCTTAGAGAGGGAGCGGATGAGATGAGCTCTTCATCAACCCTACTAAGAGCTAAAGAACACACAGGGGAAGATGGAGATCCCTGACCAAACCCACCACTGGGCCCTGGATTTCCTCACCGTCCTAGATAGGTTTCACACCTATGCGCCGAGCAGGATACCTGACCCTGGCTGACCCTGAAATAGGCCCTAGATATGGAGCAGATGGGATGAGCTCTTCACCAACCCTACTAAAGTGGGCGTCACACGGGACGATTTAACGTGCGATCGTATAAGCGATCGCACCCGCCCCTGTCGTTTGTGCATCACGGGCAATTAGTTGCCTGTGGCGCATAAAGTCGTTTAACCCCTGTCACACATACTTACCTGCCGGACGACCTCGCTGTGGGAGCCGAACATCCACTTCCTGAAGTGGGAGGGACGTTCGGCGTCACACGTCAGCCGGCCAATAGAAATGGAGGGGCGGAGATGAGTGGGACGTAACATCCCGCCCACCTCCTTCCTTCCGCATTGCCGGCGGGACGCAGGTAATCTGCGGTTCATCGTTCCCAGGGTGTCACACGGAGCGACGTGTGCTGCCCCAGGAACGATGAACAACCTGCACAAATAAGAATAAACGATTTTTTAAAAATGAGCGACGAGTACACGATCCACGATTTTTAACTGATTTGCGATCGTTTGGAGTCGCACATAGGTGTCACACGAGACGACATCGTGAACGATGCCGGATGTGCGTCACGAAAACCGTGACCCCGATGACATATTGCACGATAGATCGTCTTGTGTGACACCCGCATAAGAGCTAAAGGACACACTGGGGAAGATGGAGATCCCTGACCAAGCCTATCACTGGACCTGAGTTCCCTCACCACCCTAGATAGGTTTCACACCAATGCACCGAGCAGGATACCTGACCCTGGCTGACCCTGAAATAGGCCCTAGATAGGGAGAGGATGGGATGAGCTCTTCATCAACCCTACTAAGAGCTTAAGGACACACAGAGGAAGATGGAGATCCCTGACCAAACCTACCGCTTGTCCCTAGGTTCCCTCGACGCCTTAGATAGGTTCTGCACCTATGCGCTGAGCCGGATACCTGACCCTGAAATACACCCTAGATAGGGAGCAGATGGGATGAGCTCTTCATCAACCCAACTAAGAGCTAAAGGACACACAGAGGAAGATGGAGATCCCTGACCAAACCTACCACTGGGCCCTGGGTTACCTCACCACCCTAGATAGGTTTCGCACCTATGCGCTGAGCCGGATAACTGACCCTGGCTGACCCTGAAATAGGACCTAGATAGGGAGCGGATGGGATGAGCACTTCGTCAACCCTACTAAGAGCTAAAGGACACACAGGGATAACAAACGGGAAGGTAACAAACAACTAATCTCCAAACAGATTCCACCATAAGGACTGTAAAACACGACAAAGTGACTCCAGATGAATGCAAGCCTACTGCATGCACTCAGGATATGTAGGAAGATAGACCTATCACCAGCATAGATCAAAAGGGAATGAGAGTATTTAAGGACACCTAGGGAAGTACTGATGAAACAGCTGAAAGGGTGGGGAACTCTGCAGGGTCCTAAAGGAAAAGGGATAAACCATCAGCAGAGAAGATACATAGGATACTATACACCAAGCAGGAATAATAGAAGGTCAAGGAGCAGTTTGCACAGCCAAACACTGCGATCGTCTATAGCCGGACACCATAGGACTATCTGTCACCCATGGACAAAATTGTTTTACATTCTATTACAGGTACAACTAAAGTAACTTGAAACCGAAAAAAGTAGTTTTCAATTTATTTATCAACTAATGATAATCAAACTTTGCTTTCGAATTGTGGTTGAACAGAGAATTTTGCCCCCGGCAGCAGGTATTATTCCTCATGAGCAGACGCTCCTTGTGTCTTAGTTGTGAAGGCGCCGTCTCTAAACTGCAGGTTTCAGGATCCAGAGTTGTTTTGTAGGATCAGGATCAGGGCTCATAGAAGCCACTTCAGAATAGTTCGATGCTTTGCTCTCATCTGTCTGCAGGATCTTCTCCCAGAAGCTTTGTGGTTCGTCAATATGCATTTTGGCGAATTCCAGTCAGTTTTTTATGATTTGCTTTCTGTTGTTTCCTCCTCATCCTAGGTCATCATCCATGAAGTCCATTTTGGCCAACGCAGTGATGGACAGTGCGATATGGCACTGATGGACCTTGGAGTTCACCTTTAATCTCTTTGGACATTATTCTGGCTCTTTGTTACCATTTGTATCATTCGTCTCTTTAATTTGTCTTCAATTTTACTCTTGTGGTCACACCCAGGGGTGTCGTCTCACAGTCCCATAGACCTTAACCTGAATAATAAGTGCAGCCGGAACATCAGGCCGCTTGGAGATGATTTTATAGACATTACTTTTAAAATGTTTGTCTACAATTTTCTTTTTAATCTCCTGAGACAACTCTCCCTTAGTTTTTTTTGCTCCATTTTCAGTGATGATACCAAACATCACAATGACTACTTCTCACCTTCTCAATAGGCAGACTGACGTATTACAAGTTTGTAGACACATGTGATGGTAGTTATAGGAAATACCTTAGTCTAACATATCCCTATGGTCAAATTATTTTCGATCTTTACAAGGAGAATCATTATTTTTGTCTGAGCCATTTTCATTAGTTTTATGAACCATAATTCACAAGGCTGTCTACAGTCCCACAGACCTTAGTTTTCTGACTAATATGTGCAGCTGTAGTAACAGGAACATCAGGATACTTAAAAATAATTTTATAGACATTACCTTTCATATATTTCTCTATAATTTTATTTTTAATCTCCTGAGACAGCTCTCCCTTAGCTTTTTTTGCTCTATGTTCAGTGTGGTAAACACCATGATACCAAACATCACAATGACTACTTTTCACCCTCACAATAGACAGACTGAATTATTACAACTTTGCAGACACATGTGATGCTAGTTATAGGACATACCTTAGTCTAACATATCCGTATGGTCAAATTATATTCAATCTTTACTAGGAGAATCATTATTTTTGTCTGAGCCATTTTCATTAGTTTTATGAACCATAATTCACATGGTAGTCTACAGACCATAGACCTTAGTTTTGTGACTAATATGTGCGGCTGTAGTAACAGGATCATCAGGCCACTTGGAAATGATTGATTTTATAGACATTACTTTTAAGATATCTATATATATAATTGCCTTATTCTGTCTGTCTGTCTGTCTGTCTGTCTATCTGTCTGTCTGTCTGTCATGCTCCAAAATTGTGTCCTTACGGTGACACAAAGCTGATTGGCCGCTGGGCTCGCCATGGCCCCGCCCCCCCACACGGATTGGCCGCTCGCCCAGGCTGCGCCCCCACACGGATTGGCCAGCCGCTCGCCCAGGCTCCGCCCCCCCCACAGATTGGCCTCTCGCCCCGGCACCCTGCAGGCATTGGCAATTCGGCCACGCCACGCCCCGCCCCCCTCACGCAATGCACGTTAGCTCTGGCCCCACCCCCTCCCTCCTCCCGCGCATTTCTCGAACTGACACGGCTGTCACGGAGGTGAGTACGGTACTCCCTGCCCACCCCCCCCCTCCCCCCCCGCCCCCGCCCCCGCCCCCGCTCGCACAGGACTGGTGTGGATACTCGCATGGTTACAAGCGCTGTCACGGAGGTGAGTACTGTACTCCCTCCCCCCCCCCTCCCCCCCCCGGCCCCCGCTCGCACGGCAGTGGTGGGAGTGGTGTGGATACGTTGGTATCAAGCCCATCAAGGTCCTGCTGCGCCAGAAGATCCACACGCACACACACAAACATACACACACATCAGATCACACTCACACTCACTCTTACACACACCTCACACACACCTCACACACACCTCACATCGCATCCACACACTCACAACATCCTGGGATATCGCTTGCTTCTCGGCGGCGAAAATGTGCTGTTGTGATCTTCCAGGACCTGACGGAGGATCACATGGCCAGAAGCATGTGATATCCCCGGATGTTGTGAGTATGAGCGCGTAAGTGCGATATCGTCAGTGTCTGTGTGTGTGAGTGGATGCGATCGGGTGTGTGTGAGTGGATGCGATCGGGTGTGTGTGAGTGGATGCGATCGGGTGTGTGTGAGTGTATGCGATCGGGTGTGTGTGAGTGTATGCGATCGGGTGTGTGTGTGAGTGTATGCGATCGGGTGTGTGTGAGTGTATGCGATCGGGTGTGTGTGTGAGTGGATGCGATCGGGTGTGTGTGTGAGTGGATGCGATCGGGTGTGTGTGTGAGTTGATGCGATCGGGTGTGTGTGTGAGTGGATGCGATCGGGTGTGTGTGTGAGTGGATGCGATCGGGTGTGTGTGTGAGTGGATGCGATCGGGTGTGTGTGTGAGTGGATGCGATCGGGTGTGTGTGTGAGTTGATGCGATCGGGTGTGTGTGTGAGTTGATGCGATCGGGTGTGTGTGTGAGTGGATGCGATCGGGTGTGTGTGTGAGTGGATGCGATCGGGTGTGTGTGTGAGTGGATGCGATCGGGTGTGTGTGTGAGTGGATGCGATCGGGTGTGTGTGTGAGTGGATGCGATCGGGTGTGTGTGTGAGTGGATGCGATCGGGTGTGTGAGTGTCGGCAGAGGACCAGGCCGTGCTGGAGGAGGCTGGGAGCAGAGAGGCTGATCATGGGGAAGAGGGGAATGCTGATGCTGAAGGAGGCTGGGATGGGAAGGCTGGGAGGAAGGAGGCTGGGATGGGAAGGCTGGGAGGAAGGAGGCTGGGACGAGAGAGGCTGATCCTCAGGAAGGCTGAGGAGGGGAGGCTGATGCTGAGGGAGGCTGGAAGGAGAGAGGCTGAGCAAACGTGCTCCATCCGCCATACTGCGCACTCCCCATCGTGCTGCATCCCCCATGCTGCGCACTCCCAAACGTGGTCCATCCGCCATGCTGCGCACTCCCAAACGTGGTCCATCCGCCATGCTGCGCACTCCCAAACGTGCTCCATCCGCCATGCTGCGCACTCCCAAACGTGCTCCATCCGCCATACTGCGCACTGGAGCACGTTTGGGAGTGCGCAGCATGGCGGATGGAGCACGTTTGAGAATGCGCAGCATGGCGGATGGAGCACGTTTGGGAGTGCGCAGCATGGCGGATGGAGCACGTTTGGGAGTGCGCAGCATGCCGGATGGTGCACGATCGGGAGTGCGCAGTATGGCGGATGGAGCACGTTTGGGAGTGCGCAGCATGGCGGATGGAGCACGTTTAGAAGTGCGCAGCATGGCGGATGGACCACGTTTGGGAGTGCGCAGCATGGCGGATGGAGCACGTTTAGGAGTGCGCAGCATGGCGGATGGAGCACGTTTGCAAGTGCGCAGCATGGCGGGTGGAGCACGATGGGAGGTGCACACCTCCCCCCAACACACACACACACGCGCACTGCACAACACACACACACTAGGAATCACAAACAACGCCCTACACAGACACCCACACAGACAACGCTGCACACACAAATATACGCACATACTGCACAACACACACATTGCTCAAAACATACCTCCCCCCAAAACACACCACACCCACACAAACCGCACAACACACACACACACACACAACGCTACAGACACACAGCGCTCCACAAACAACGCAACACACGCAACACACATACAACACCGCTCTCACCCCCCGCGACACTCAGAACATGTACAGCGCCCTACACAAACACTTGCTAACTACACACAACAACATCTATATATATATATAACAAAAATCATACATGAACTACACAATACGTAAATTCTAGAATACCCGATGCGTAGAATCGGGCCACCTTCTAGTTTATCTATAATTTTCTTCTTAATCTCCTGAGACAACCCTTCCTTAGATTTTGTGCTCTATATTCAGTATGGTAAACACCATGATACCAAACATCACAATGACTACTTTTCACCCTCTCAATAGACAGACTGACTTATTACAAGTTTGTAGATACCTGTGATGCTAGTTATAGGACATACCACAGTCTAACATGTCACTATGGTCAAATTATTTTCAGTCTTTACTAGGAGAATCATCATTTTTGTCTGAGCCATTTTCATTAGTTTTATGAACCATAATTCACGAGATCGGCTAAAATCCCATAGACAGCTGGAGGTGACGACTGTACAACATGTCAATGATGTGGCGGGACATGTCCAGATCCTGCAGGTCCGGGCTCGGTCTCTTGTAAGCATAGGATAAGTGAGTCTTCTGCTGCCCCATCACCTCCAATCCGCGACACATGCCGCCATTGTCCAGCAAAGTCCGGGAAAGGACGGCCGTCAGCCATGGTTCCCGGAGGTGTCCGCCTCTGGGGATTTTCCTCTCCTGACCACTGCCCTTCAAAGTAACCTACAGTTATATAGGTCATATTAGGGCGTCTGGACTTGTTTTCTATTTCTGAATGTCGGAATCCGCGGTAATGTCAATCCAAATGCCAAACTGACAGACAAGTATGATGGCGGCTTTATGTATTGATTAATTAAACCCGCTGATTTCAGTCAACTTTTAATCGCCGCTCTAAAATGTCAGAGTATTTCTGCCCTCAAAGTTCACGTTGAAATGTCAGAACCTGGTGTGAGAAGGAGAGATAAAATACCGTGGATTCCTATGGAAACTTTCTGCACTTTTTTTTTCTTTCTCCTGGGACCTTATAGAAGTCACACTTTATAGTAAAGGCTGATTGTCCTCTGATGCTCTATAGCACACAAAAAGGGGCAACTGTGCAGAGTAAAGGCAGCAAATCAGGACCAGCGTGATGGCTGAGTTCCTCGGACCAACTGAGAGTATATACAGTATATACATGTCCACCCATATCCTGTCCACCGCCATTAACTTGAGAACGGCGGCAGCTATAGACATAGAAGTGGTGTCTAGGTATAGTAAAGTAGCCATGCGCTACGCAATGAAACGACCTATAGCACCACCTGGTGGAAAACAACGGAGTTGGCATTTTTATCTCGAAAACGGAACGAGATAGAGAAAAAAAGTGATTAAAAAATTGTAAGACATCATCAATTCAATACGAATCGACACCTTGCATACAGAAATGCTATGATATGAAACCCATGACCCCCCCCCCAAAACATTGAATGCTGGTCACGCATATGGCGCTCATGTAACTTTGATGCTCAAAGTGGCCCCCGTCAGCGGCAATGCACGTCTGGACTCTGCACAGCATACTGTATCTTGCTGCAATGCACGTCTGGACTCTGCACAGCATACTGTATCTTGCTGCACGTTGTGCAATATGGTAGGTGACACGTTTGCACAAGCATCTGTGATATTTGGTCGTAGGTCCTGCAATGTTGGTGGAGGGGTCGCATACACCTGCTGTTTGATGTGACCTCACAGAAAGAAGTCCAATGGGGTCAGGTCAGGTGAGCGGAGGCCACTCCACACAGCCACCATACCCAATGACTTGTAGGAAGGTCTCCATGAGGTATCGCTTCACGTCCGCAGCCTTGTGAGTTTTACACCTTCTAATCATAGCATTTCTGTATGCAAGGTGTCGATTCCTATTGAATTGATGATGCCCTACAACTTTGTAATTCACTTTTTTTCCTCTATCTCGTTCCGTTTTCGAGATAAAAATGCTAACTCTGTTGTTTTCCACCAGGTGGCGCTATAGTTGGTTTCATTGCGTAGCGCATGGCTACTTTACTATACCTAGACACCACTTCTGTGCCTATAGCTGCCGCCTTCTCGAGTTAATGGCGGTGGACAGGATATGGGTGGACACACTGTATTTACATCACTTAACCACAGGATAAATGTATGATCTCTGGAGTTCTAAGACCCGATCCCAATGTCCATTGTATGAATGGAGTGGTAGCGCAAATGAAACAGCCGCTGCAATCACCGTCTATAGGAGTGGTGGTTGCACACGCTCAGTACCGCTCCATTCACTGTCTATAGGAGTGGTGGTTGCACACGCTCAGTACCGCTCCATTCACTGTCTATAGGAGTGGTGGTCACACACGCTCACTACCGCTCCAGTCACCGTCTATAGGAATGGTGGTCACACACGCTCAGTACCGCTGCATTCACTGTCTATAGGAGTAGCGATTGCACACGCTCAGTACCGCTACATTCACTGTATATTGAGTGGTGGTTGCACACTCTCACAACTGCTCCATTTACCATCTATAGGAGTGGTGGTCACACACGCTCAGTACCGCTGCATTCACTGTCTATAGGAGTGGTGGTCACACATGCTCAGTACTGCTCCATTCACCGTCTATAGGAGTGGTGGTCACACACGCTCAGTACCACTCCATTCACTGTATATAGAAGTGGTGGTCGCACACACTCACTACTGCTCCATTCACCATCTATAGGAGTGGTGGTCGCACACACATACTACTGCTCCATTCACCGTCTATAGGAGTGGTGGTCACACACACTCACTACTGCTCCATTCACCGTCTATAGGAGTGGTGGTCACACACACTCACTACTGCTCCATTCACTGTCTATAGGAGTGGTGGTCGCACACACACACTACTGCTCCATTCACCGTCTATAGGAGTGGTGGTCGCACACGCTCAGTACCGCTGCATTCACTGTCTATAGGAGTGGTGGTCACACACGCTCAGTACCGCTGCATTCACTGTCTATAGGAGTGGTGGTCACACACGCTCAGTACCGCTCCATTCACTGTCTATAGGAGTGGTGGTCACACACGCTCACTACCCATCGATTCACTGTCTATAGGAGTGGTGGTCACACACGCTCAGTACCGCACCATTCACTGTCTATAGGATTAGTTAAAGTTTCAGCTCAAGAAAAAAAACTAGCCCTGGTACAACTCCATTGATGGAAAAATGTAAAAAAAAGTTATTGTTCTTGGAAAGTGAGAAAGTAAAATCAAAGGTAAATAGGGGCCCAATGGTACCCCATAAACCGGCCCTGGTATTGTAGACCATCCCTGGATCCACTAGGTCGGATCAGGGTCACATATGCAGTAAATATTATGCCTTAGTGTGAAGTCTTATATTTTTACATTTCTGTAACGATGGCTGATCACACTTTGTACATCATTAATTCCCCAGTATCATGCACTTACTAATATGAATTGGGGCTTTGAACAGCAGTAAAATGCCCCCGTGGGTCACAGGTGGGCAGCAGGAGTCGTTCTCCGTTTCCCCCCGAACCCTCTGCTGTAGGGAGCGGCCGCTCACCCCGGGCCTGACATGCACTGATAACCTGGGTGTGGAGCTGACACATTCTACAAGGTCCCAGCGTGATGTGGTCAGATAAGACTTATTATTCGCAACTCTCTCATTTGGCCTTCAAGGTCCCTGGTGTTTTGGAAAGTACGGTTAAACCACATTTGGGATCTTGGCATCTAATATACATCAAGAAAAGTAAAAGTTCCCATAGTTATAATATCCCTCAGCTCCAGCTTCGTGGGGGAA
Source organism: Anomaloglossus baeobatrachus (assembly GCF_048569485.1). NCBI lineage: Eukaryota > Metazoa > Chordata > Amphibia > Anura > Aromobatidae > Anomaloglossus > Anomaloglossus baeobatrachus. Next base: position 17,413,487 of record NC_134362.1, read on the forward strand.
TCAGTAGCACATTTCATGACTTGGCTCTATCTATCTCTTCTGCTGACTGAGGACTGATAGATAAATCCTGTCCTCGCCCTATCTTACGCCTTGTAGATAAGGCTCAGACGCCAGAACCCCAACCCCAGACACAGCGACCCCTGATGTAAGGGCTTACGATACAGTCTTTGAGGACTATCTGCCCATTATTATCTTGTCTGCTGACCTATTGGCACTTTAGGGGGCAAAAGTGTCAAGGTCACATGGCCAGACACAGTCCTAGTTTTACAAACCAGTTGGCGAAGAAAACCAAACCTTGGATTAATAGACAAGTACACTGATGTGATTAACGGTTGGAGGGTCAGACCTCCTGGAAACTTCCAGTTGGCGAAGAAAACCAAACCTTGGACCGGTAGACAGGTACACTGATGGGACCGATGGTTGGAGGGTCAGACCTCTTTGAGACTTCCATTTAGCGAAGAAAACCAAACCTTGGACCAATAGACAGGTACTCTGATGTGATCATTGGTCAGAGGGTCAGACCTCCCGAAGACTTCCAGTTGGCGAAGAAAATCAAACCTTGGAACAATAGACTGGAACACTGATGTGATCGACGGTCGGAAGATCAGAACTTCTGGAGACTTCCAGATGATGAAGAAAACCAAATCTTAGATCAATAGACAGGTACACTGATTTGATTGATGGTTGGGGGGGTCAGACTTCTTGGAGACTTCCAATTGGTAAAGAAGACCATCAATAGACAGGTACACTGACATGATCCACGGTCGGAGGGTCAGGCCTCCTGGAGTTTTCCAGTTGGCGAAGAAAACCAAACCTTGGATCAATAGCCAGGTACACTGATGTGATCGATGGTTGGAAGGTCAGACCTTCTAGAGATGGCCAGTTGGCAAGAAAACCAAACCTTGGACTAATAGACAGGTACACTAACGTGATCAATGGTCGGAGAGTCAGACCTCCTGGAGACTTCCATTTAACAAAGAAAACCAAACTTTGGATCAATAGACAGGGACACTGATGTGATCGATGGTTGGAAGGTTAGACCTTCTGGAGATGTCCAGATGGCGAAGAAAACCAAACCTTGGACCAATAGTCTGGTACACTGATGTGATTGATGGTTGTCAGGTTAGACCTCCTGGAGAGTTCCAGTTGGTGAAGAAAACCAAACCTTGAATCAATAGATAGATACACTAACGGAGTGGGGGTCAAGCTTCTGCTACATTCAAGATGGCAGTGTTTTGGGATCCAGAGCCCTGTTCTTTGATCTCTGTTTCCCGATTCCATCAGTGGGAACCCCAGCATTATGGATAAGGGATAACTTAGGAATTTTGAGAATAATCCTTTACACAACTTTGGCAAAAGTTTGCAAAATGTCCTTTCCTATCGCAATGCACAAAGCAAGGCCATAAAGCTATGGGGTGACAAGTTTGGTGCGGAGGAACAGAAGTCTAACCTTATCCCCGTCCAACACCTTTGGGATTAATTAGGACGACAATGAGCACAACTCCAAAATCATGTGGAGGACCTTCCCCAATGACTGGAGGTTGCTATCGCCACACAAGGGTGCCCCACTTCAATGGTTTTGGAATGCGATGCCTAACAAGTTGACATGGGTGTAATGGAGAGATGTCCCCATACAACGTGATCGTGAATTGCATATGAGTTGCCGAATGCTCCTTCGCTTTTTCAGTTTGCATTTCTTCCTGTTTATTGAGATGATATTCGTTTCCATGTATTGGATCCTCCGCAGAGCTCCGGAGCCGACATACTGTGCATGCCCCAGGGCCATTCTATAACGCGCCAGCTAATTAGGCTCAACGCTGCACCGTAATTAGCCGATTCATTAGACGCAACATTGCACTTAAATTGGTTGATTCATTAAGGCACACGATGTCACACTGAGCGGTGCCAACGTGAAACCATGGCTCTTAATTAGCTGCGAGAGGTAAGAATCATTTACCAATTACCACTCCACCTTCCGCTCACAAGTAACGAGGCGGAATTAAGATTGGAAAGGAAAGTTCTACAGGTTTTCCAAATGTAACTTAAAGGAGAACGTAGACGATTTGTACAACGCCTTCGTCGGGTCACCAATTATTGTTTTGCCATTGTTTACACAACACCAATGTTTTTAGGGACAGATTCCAATGGGGCTAATATTATATTAGTCAACTTCATAGACGCCGAAAAGCAGGAGGAACATATAAGCTCCATGCAGATGTTGTCCTTGCTCGGATTCGATCCAAGGACCCCAGTTTTTGCCTTAAGGCCACTTTACATGCTGCAATATCGGTATCGATATCGGTAGCGAGCGTACCCGCCCCCGTCGGTTGTGCGTCACAGGCAAATTACTGCCCGTGGCGCACAACATCGCTTACACCCGTCAACGATAAGGTTAGTATTTTTTATCGTTAACAGTCGTTCCTGCGTTTCACACGCAACAACGTCGATAACGAGGCCGGATGTGCGTTACGAATTTCATGACCCCAACGACATCTCGTTAGCGATGTTGTTGCGTGTAAAGCAGCTTTTAGAAATATCTGGTTGTCTGCGACTCTTCCATACGCGTAAGCACTTGGCTCGGCCGAGCGTTCATGTGCTGTCCACAGGGAGAGAGGAGAAAGTCGCTGCTGGATTCTATGGGCGGTTTATGCCCTTTAACCAAAAAGCATCGACCATTGATATTCCAACTATCCGATCCTTCTCTCCCAAATATCATCTGTTGGGGGAGACCCCCTTATACATCAGATGATAGGCCAATCTCGTAAACAGTGTTTGTTTGTATTTTTATCTAACGTGTGCAGGTGTGTCACGGGTGTCAGACAGTCATGTGCTTTCTGGCTATAGAAGGTCATAGCGTCTGGCTGTGCAGAATGCTCCCTGAATTTCCATTGTTCCTGCTGTCAGTATTCATTGGTATAGGTAGCTTTCCTGCTGCATTCATCACTCCCCCTTTTGGACCCAGCAGGAGCTCATCTCCCACCCATCTGCTGATCATCAGCATTCTCTTTCTGTTTATATACCCCTTCCTTCCTTTGGACTGGTGCTGGTGATATTATTCAGTTCATTCAAGCCTTGGTTGAACGCAGGTGGCTTGTACTCCTCTGTGGTATCATTGCTGAAGCTTGCTGAACTTCTAACCGAGTCATCTAATGATAAATAGTTCATTCTTTACCCCCCCTGTATCTTCCTGTAGTGTTTAGTGGGGTTGACGAAGAGCTCATCCCATCCAGCACTAGGGATACCTAGGGTCAGGTATCTGGCTAAGCGCATAGGTGAGGAACCTATCTAGGATTTGAGGGACCCCAGGGACCTGCACTAGGGATACCTAGGGTCAGGTATCTGGCTCGGCGCATAGGTGAGGAACCTAGTGAGGGACCCCAGGGCCCAGCACTAGGGATATCTAAGGTGAGGTATCCAGCTCGGTGAATAGCTATGGTGGTGAGGGACCCCAGGGACCAGCACTAGGGATACCTAAGGTGAGGTATCCAGCTCGGTGAATAGCTGTGGTGGTGAGGGACCCCAGGGACCAGCACTAGGGATACCTAGGGTGAGGTATCCAGCTCGGCTCATAGGTGCAGAACCTATTTAGGATTTGAGGGACCAATGGACCAGCACTAGGGATACCTAAGGTGAGGTATCCAGCTCGGTGAATAGCTATGGTGGTGAGGGACCCCAGGGCCCAGCACTAGGGATATCTAAGGTGAGGTATCCAGCTCGGTGAATAGCTATGGTGGTGAGGGACCCCAGGGACCAGCACTAGGGATACCAAGGGTCAGGTATCCAGCTCGGTGAATAGCTATGGTGGTGAGGGACCCCAGGGACCAGTAGTAGGTTCGGTCAAGGTTCCCTAGATACCGGGTTTCCCTTCCCTTTCACCGTGCTCTTGGTACTTCCCAGTACCTAGCGTGACAGGGGCCTTTACACCACCCAGATATCATGATTGTTTTGCTATGCTAATGAAAATAAAACCATTTCTATAGCCATAAGACCACCAAGTCATAGGAGCACCAAGGGCTGACCATGTATTGAGGTGTCCGAGTCCTTCCTGATGGCAGGTCTACTGTCGATGGAATGGATTGGGCTGTTGGACTCCATCATGCCCCGGCCTTTTCTGCTTCGACTGTGCATGTGTACAGGGGCCTGGATACAATGGCTATGTCTGCACCCCCCATAGACATTTAGTAAATGGCTTAATGCACAGCTAGGCTGCAATTTAGTTATCTCGCAAAAGAAAACAGGAAAGAAGGAGCCCAGAGGTTTATTACAAGGGAGAAAAGTGATGGAAGGAGACAGCAGGAAGCGGCTTTCCTTTCCTTCAAGGAGCTTCCTTTGTCTTAATGACCAGTGACATTACTTAAAATTTGATCTTTGGCTTCCATTAACCTCTGACATTAGAAAGTTCTCGATTCACGTTAATACGAGTAGACTTTCACAAATTAGCTTTTCCATGCCGTGACGCCAGCATTGGGTTCATCACCGTGTGGTCCCAGGTGGTGCAAACGCTCAGCGGAGGTGTAAAAAAGACTTGGGGTTTGGCTGAAGACTAAAAAAATGACAAAGTCAAAGGATAGGGAGGAAAATGTTGTTCACGATTTTAAAAATATGTATGTTACTGCAGAGGTGATCGCGTGCCAATGTGCACACTGACAAGATTCCCCTGCAGACAGCGGCCAATGGGCGATCACGTAGGGAATGCGTAGCAATTATGACAGTTTGCATATTGGTTTGTATCATGGCGGCGTCATAGTCACATTGACCATCATTATACGAGATATTGCTATGTGATTGTGATACACTGATTTTCATGTCACAATGCAGCCGTAACTCCCAATGATGTTCTGGTTTCAACTGTAACTGCAGCCTTAGGATACAGATATCTCTCTATACCCTTCACCCCCCCCCCCCCCCTGCTCCACCATCCAGCTCATGCATGGTCGCCATAGCTCAGCACCGGGGGAAACATGATGCCCGTACAGAATGAAGCTCTGCAGTTTTATATGAGGGGCACTGTAAGGCATCATAATGTATGAGGGGTACTGTGAGGCATCATAATGTATGAGGGGCACTGTGAGGCATCATAATGTATGAGGGGGACTGTGAGGCATCATAATGTATGAGGGGGACTGTGAGGCATCATAATATATGAGGGGGACTGTGAGGCATCATAATGTATGAGGGGTACTGTGAGGCATCATAATGTATGAGGGGCACTGTGAGGCATCATAATGTATGAGGGGCACTGTGAGGCATCATAATGTATGAGGGGAACTGTGAGGCATTATAATGTATGAGGGGGAGTGTGAGGCATCATAATGTATGAGGGGGACTGTGAGGCATCATAATGTATTAGGAGCACTGTGGGGCATCATAATGAATGAAGAGACTGTGGCGCATCATGATGTATAAGGGGCACTGTGGGGCATCATGATGTATGAGGAGCACTGTGGGGCATCATGATGTATGAGTTGCACTGTGAGGCATCATAATGTATGAGGAGCTCTGTGGGGCATCATAATGTATGAGGAGCACTGTGAGGCATCATAATGTATGAGGAGCACTGTGGGCCATCATAATGTATGAGGAGCACTGTGAGGCATCATGATGTATGAGGGGGACTGTGGGCCATCATAATATATGAGGAGCACTGTGAGGGAGGCATCATAATGTATGAGGGGGACTGTGGGGCATCATAATGTATGAGTTGCACTGTGAGGCATCATAATGAATGAGGAGACTGTGGGGCATCATGATGTATAAGGGGCACTGTGGGCCATCATAATATATGAGGAGCACTGTGAGGCATCATAATGTATGAGGGGGACTGTGGGGCATCATAATGTATGAGTTGCACTGTGAGGCATCATAATGAATGAGGAGACTGTGGGGCATCATGATGTATAAGGGGCACTGTGGGGCATTATGATGTATAAGGGGAACTGTGGGGCATCATAATGTATGAGGAGTGCTATGGGGCATTGTAATGTATGAGGAGCACTGTGGGGCATCATAAACTATGAGGGGCACTCTTGGGGGCACTATACTATGTGAGGGGCACTGTGGTGGCATTATAATGAGGCAATTTGGGGGCATCATAAAGTATAAGAGACACTATGGGGGCATAACAATGTATGAGTGGCATGCACTATGGGGGCATATTAATAAAGGGCACTGTTGTGGTATCATACTGTGTGAGGGGAACCTTATTTTGTCATCTTAATAAGGGGCACTGTTGGGGCAGCATACTGTCTGAGGTTGGCACTGTGGTTGCATTATAATGTATGAGGGCACTGTGGGGGGCAGTATAATGAATGAGGGGCACTGTTTGGGCATTTTAATAAGTGGTAATGTGGTATCATCATATCGTGTGAGGTGTACTGTAGTGGCACCACACTTTGCAGGTGGGGATGATACTGTATAGCAGTTATGAAGAGGGTATTGTAGTGGATGGGAACACTAAGGGGCATCACTAGGGCCAGTAACGACTGGCCAATTTTAGGGTTAGGCTTAGCATACTGAACAAAAATGTAAAAATGCCGCTGTACGTCTCTTTTTACTGTGAAGGTTTGGCGGTATGATGTAGCTACAGCATAATGTTAGAAAGTGTTGGAGCCGCAGTATATTGTGTGACGCTATCCCACTACCAGAAATCCCTTGTAGAATCAATGTCCCCCAGAAAGTCACGAATAGGCTGATAATACAGATTTCGCATTCTCTCGGCGGTTTGGTAAGGGTTAACCCCGAGTGCATGGCTACCGACTTTTCAGCAATTAGTGCTGTTTGTTTATTCTGGAGCTTAATGACAGGGGCTGCCACAGAGCCCGGCCTAATCAGGGGGCCGCCTGGGTAATGGCTGTCGCTAGGCCTTGTTTACATCTTAATAAGCAGTTTTTCGTCATCCTGAGTGGGGACAATTAGTGAAGATCCTCGGTGAGGTTTCCAGGGCTTAGAAGACATGTCGCATTGACTCATCCCGCTCTTATGTTGCCTCATACAAGAGGGAGTTAATCTATAATAGCACAGAGCCAATCTACACCCCCCCCCCCCCGGTGCCTGGGAAATACCAGCGGGACCAGACTGGCACCGGGCACGGCGTTCACCCCTGCAACACACACTGGAGGGCGAAGGAAGAAAATACAGAATTTATCGCCAGAAAACAGTCACTTTTTTTGGTGCGCAATTTTTTACGTCAGTGCTCAATTTATCATAAGGTGAACCATGAAAAGTGTAAGTGTAACTGGCATTAAACTTTAAATGCTGCGTTAAATCGTCAACAAAAAGAAAAAAAAGGGTGGAAAAGACATAAAAAAGCATAAACATGCAAGGAGAAAGAAACGCGACACATAGGTGCTAAGCAATTCAATTTATCATAAGTTGAACCATGAAAAGTGTAAATGTAACTGGCATTAAACTTTAAATGCGGTGTTAAATCTGCAACAAAAAGGCAACAAAAGGGGGAAAAGGCATAAAAAAAGCATAAACATACATATAACATGCAAGGAAAAAAAAACGCAGCACATAAGTGCTAAAAACTTTGATTTATATTAAGGTGCACCATGAAATGTAGAAGACATGTCGCATTGACTCATCCCGCTCTTATGTTGCCTCATACAAGAGGGAGTTAATCTATAATAGCACAGAGCCAATCTACACCCCCCCCCCCCCCGGTGCCTGGGAAATACCAGCGGGACCAGACTGGCACCGGGCACGGCGTTCACCCCTGCAACACACACTGGAGGGCGAAGGAAGAAAATACAGAATTTATCGCCAGAAAACAGTCACTTTTTTTGGTGCGCAATTTTTTACGTCAGTGCTCAATTTATCATAAGGTGAACCATGAAAAGTGTAAGTGTAACTGGCATTAAACTTTAAATGCTGCGTTAAATCGTCAACAAAAAGAAAAAAAAGGGTGGAAAAGACATAAAAAAGCATAAACATGCAAGGAGAAAGAAACGCGACACATAGGTGCTAAGCAATTCAATTTATCATAAGTTGAACCATGAAAAGTGTAAATGTAACTGGCATTAAACTTTAAATGCGGTGTTAAATCTGCAACAAAAAGGCAACAAAAGGGGGAAAAGGCATAAAAAAAGCATAAACATACATATAACATGCAAGGAAAAAAAAACGCAGCACATAAGTGCTAAAAACTTTGATTTATATTAAGGTGCACCATGAAATGTGTAAGTATAACTGGCATCAAAGCTTAAATCTGCAACAAAAAGACAAAACAGGGGGAAAAGGCATAAAAAAGCATAAACATAAAGAAAACATTCAAGGAAAAAAAAACCCCGCAGCACATAGGTGATAAACAATTCAATTTATCATAAGGTGCACCATGAAAAGTATAACTGGCATCAAGCTTTAAATGCTGCGTTACATCTGAAACAAAACGCTAAAAATGGGGAAAAAGGCATAAAAAAGAATAAACATGCCAAAAACATGCAAGGAAAAAACCCCGCTGCACATAGGTGCTAAACAATTCAATTTATCATGAGGTGCACCCTGAAAAGTGTAAGTGTAACTGGCATTAGACTTTAAATGCTGTGTTAAATCTGCAACAAAAAGCAAAAAAGGGGGAAAAGGCATAAAAAAGCATAAGGCATGCAAGGAAAAAGAAACGCGGCACATAGGTGGTAAACATTTCAATTTATCATAAGGTGCACCATGAAAAGTGTAAGTGTAACTGGCATCAAACTTTAAATGCTGAGTTAAAATCTGCAACAAAAAGACAAAAAAGGGGGAAAAGACATAAAAAAGCCTAAACATACATATAACATGCAAGGTAAGAAAAACCCGCAGCACACAGGTGCTAAACAATTTAATTTATCATAAGGTGCACCATGAAAAGTACAACTGGCATCAAACTTTAAATGCTGCGTTACATCTGAAACAAAAACCTAAAAAAGGGTAAAAAGGCATAAAAAAGCATAAACATGCCAAAAACATGCAAGGAAAAAAAAACCGCAGCACATAGGTGCTAAACAATTCAATTTATCATAAGGTGCACCATGAAAAGTATAAGTGTAACTGGCATTAAACTTTCAATGCTGCATTAAATCTGCGACAAAAAGACAAAAAAGGGGGAAAAGGCATAAACAAAGCATAAACATAGATATAATATGCAAGGAAAAAAAACCCGCAGCACATAAGTGCTAAACAATTTAATTTATCATAGGGTGCACCACGAAAAGTATAACTGGCATCAAACTTTAAATGCTGCGTTACGTCTGAAACAAAAACCTAAAAAATGGGAAAAAGGCATAAAAAAGCATAAACATGTCAAAAACATTCAAGGAAAAAAAACCCGCAGCACATAGGTGCTAAACAATTCAACTTATCATAAGGTGCACCATGAAAAGTATATAACTGGCATCAAACATTAAATGCTGCGTTACATCTGAAACAAAAAGCTAAAAATGGGGAAAAAGGCATAAAAAAGCATAAACATGCCAAAAACATGCAAGGAAAAAAAACAAACCGCGACACACAGGTGCTAAACAATTAAATTTATCATGAGGGGCACCATGAAAAGTACAAATGTAACTGGCATCAAACTTTAAATGCTGCGTTAAAATATGCACCAAAAAGGCAAAAAAGGGGGAAAAGACATAAAAACGCATAAACGTACAGAAAAACGTAGAAGATATGCAAGGAAAAAAAACGTGGCACATAAATTGAATTGTTTAGCACCTATGTCCCACGTTTTTTTTTCCTTGCATATCTTCTACGTTTTTCTGTATATTTTTGCGTTTTTATGTCTTTTGCCCCTTTTTTGCCTTTTTGGTGCATATTTTAACGCAGCATTTAAAGTTTGATGCCAGCTACACTTGTACTTTCATGGTGCACCTCATGATAAATTGAATTGTTTAGCACCTATCATAAGGTGCACCATGAAAAGTATAAGTGTAACTGGCATTAAACTTTAAATGCTGCGTTAAATCTGCAATAAAAAGGCAAAAATGGGAGAAAAGGCATAAAAATGCATAAACGTGCGAAGAGGAAAAAAAAATGCGGCACCTAGGTGTTAAACAATTGGCGAGAATTCACCCATCCAGTATCTCTCTGGCCTACGGACCCCCTTAGATAATACATAATTTATTGCTTTCCTCCTCCGCTCCAGCAGGGGGCGATGACGAGCAATGTACAAAGCTCCTTCTAGTGTAAAGGGAGTTTGAACTCTATGGTTCATCCCAAAACTGTATATAATATATAAATATATGTATATAGCAAAACCTATTTAATAAAATTTCTTTATCATTACATTTAGGAATATTTATGGCATCATTGACGTTCATATCAGCACTGAGTGGAATCGCCCTCGAAGAGCTTAACAATTCGTTTTCATTCTGATATCATAGAAATTACACTCGGGAGTTGGTAACCATGAAAGTCACCAATATCTTGTACTCCCCTCCCCCAACCACTCAGGAAGAGGATTATTACATAATGTTCCCTGCACACAATCCCCCCATTAGGCAGCGTATAGGAGCCCCCTGCCAGCGGCAGGCAGGAAATTACAGATGCAATGTTGAAATGTGGCCTCGTTGAGGAGTTGACACCCGGGTAATAGATGCCTTGTTTCCTGTTTTTACTGAAAATTCTTTATTAGGTGGAACAAGGACCTGGCGGTGTCACAAATCTCACACATTTAGGAGCTCGGGGATGGGCTGGAGAAAACATTGTGTCCGAAAAGCGATGGAAAGTGCTATTGATATAACTTTTTGGCGCTGTGCGGCCACTACAAGGCGCTATACAAAATCCCACAACTTCTTTATATTCACACATGCCACCCATCTCTCTGACTGCTTCTAAACCTGGCCATTGTAAGTACTATATGTACTGGAGCTAGCGTCCAGGCTTATATCACAGAGGATAACCACCTGTGTGATACATATCTCCCCTGCCCTGATATATAGCTACCTTACAACATACAAACTTATTGAACACGTCGTCCATATTGGGATTTGAACCCAGGACCCCAGAACTGCAAAGAAACAGTGCTACCCACTGAGCCACCGTACAGTGCTACCCACTGAGCCACCATGCTGCCCTCCAAGCACTGGATGTGTGACTGCATTGATGAGACTGATCGCCATTGTGATGATCAACCACTAGGTGTCACTAGATGCAACTAGTGGAGGGGTAGTCAAACAAGCCAGAGGTCAGAGCCAGGAAGTCACGTAAGGTACACAGGGAAAAAGCAGAGCCGAGGTCAGGGTACGAGCTGGAGGTCAGGAGTCACGTAAGGTATACAGGGAGAAAGTGGAGCCAAGGTCAGGGTACGACCAAAGATCAGAGGCCAGGAAGTAACGTAAGGTATACGGGGAGAAAGCAGAGCCGAGGTCAGGGTACGATCAGAGATCAGAGGCCAGGAAGTCACATAAGGTATACAGGGAGAAAGCGAAGCCGAGGTCAGGGTACGACCAGAGATCAGAGGCCAGGAAGTCACGTAAGGTATACAGGGAGAAAGCAGAGCCAAGGTCAGGGTACGACCAGAGATCAGAGGCTAGGAAGTCACGTAAAGTATACAGGGAGAAAGCGGAGCCGAGGTCAGGATACGAGCTGGAGGTCAGGAAGTCATGTAAGGTATACAGGGAGAAAGCAGAGCTGAGGTCAGGGTACAACCAGAGATCAGAGGCCAGGAAGTAACGTAAGGTATACAGGGAGAAAGCGGAGCTGAGGTCAGGGTACGAACAGAGATCAGAGGCCAGGAAGTCACGTAAGGCATACAGGGAGAAAGCGGAGCCAAGGTCAGGGTACGACATGAGATCAGAGGCCAGGAAGTCACGTAAGGTATACAGGGAGAAAGCAGAGCCAAGGTCAGGGTACGACCAGAGATCAGAGGACAGGAAGTAACGTAAGGTATACGGGGAGAAAGCAGAGCCGAGGTCAGGGTACGATCAGAGATCAGAGGCCAGGAAGTCACATAAGGTATACAGGGAGAAAGCTAAGCCGAGGTCAGGGTACGACCAGAGATCAGAGGCCAGGAAGTCACGTAAGGTATACAGGAAGAAAGGAGAGCCAAGGTCAGGGTACGATCAGAGATCAGAGGCCAGGAAGTCACGTAAAGTATACAGGGAGAAAGCGGAGCTGAGGTCAGGATACGAGCTGGAGGTCAGGAAGTCATGTAAGGTATACAGGGAGAAAGCGGAGCTGAGGTCAGGGTACAACCAGAGATCAGAGGTCAGGAAGTAACGTAAGGTATACAGGGAGAAAGCGGAGCCGAGGTCAGGGTACGACCAGAGATCAGAGGCCAGGAAGTCACGTAAGGTATACAGGGAGAAAGCGGAGCCAAGGTCAGGGTACAACCAGAGATCAGAGTCCAGGAAGTCACGTAAGGTATACAGGAAGAAAGCGGAGCCGAGGTCAGGGTACGAGTCAGGGGTCAGAAGCCAGGGGAAAATGTCAGAGTTAGGGGCAAAGGCGGAGAAGGGTCACAAAGGTTCAGGGTAGCAGGACAAGATCAGAACGAAGCACTTACGGGTGCCAGAGCACTCATTGCAGAGCAGCAACTTCGACTGGCGGCATTCCGAGCAAGATGGCCCAGAACGAGGCGCCTGAAAACAGGCTCCTCCCAACATCAGCGCAGGACCCAAGGCCGGGAACAACCCATCCACAGGAGCACAATACAAAACAGAGCGTCGGCTCTGCAGGAGAGCAGAGCACCGCGGATCAGAACCATGACACCCATGATAAATGGCCTTTGTGGTCTCCTTGGCATGGATGTGGCACAATCTGGTGCACCTTGCATGTGAATAGATTGATGTCATATTTTAGTTACAATGAAATCTGTAATAGATCCTTTTTCCTGCAGGTAAAATAAGTGGTCGCCCCCATCCTGTTCTGCGGGGGAACAGCACCCCGGGGGGCTCGGGACCACGCTCTCTTCCCTACAGACTGGACCCTGAGTTTTTGGTAGTTTACCGCCTCCATTATTCTCATCCTAATCTCATAAATGGCTAATTGGCGAGCATTACAGATTCCCCGGCATCCTCTTCCTGCTCGGACGCCCCCCGCTCTGTTGTTTTATGATAACTCTCTGGCTCCTTTTCAAGCATCAATATCTCTACAGCTTCCTGCCCCGTCCCGGAGAAGTGACTGCACCTCCAGGGGCACGAGGTCGGCAGACAAAAAGGGGCTCGCGGATCCAGAGCGAAGATGAAGTCTTAGGCCGTGTTCACACATAGTGTAAATTCTATGTTTTTACCGCTACTTTTTTGTGCTCAAATCCGCTGCATTTAACTGTTCAAGCAAAGTGACTACTTTCATTAAAAACTGATTGCCACTGTGGGTCTGGAACTGTGCAGTTGGTGCATTGTTTCTCTATGGTGAGAGCGGTGGCAATCCTCCGATTACAGCACTGGAATACCCCAGTGTCCATGTCTACAAGGGAATCAGGAAAAGCAGCTGCTGGTGGAATAGTGACGCATTAGATCATTCAGCCGGTACCTGTGACTCCACCATAAAAATGGATCAACTGAGTTGAAATACAATTTACCCCAAAATATTTTCAACTGGGATGGAGCAAAAAGGTCCTGCACAGCAATATATAGGACAGTGAGGAGGACAGAGAGCCTCCTGCTGCAGCTAGTTATCATACAGCCAGCCAAAAGACAGTGAGGAGTAAGGGGAGGCTCCTGCTGCAGCTAGTTATCATACAGCCAGCCATAAGACAGTGAGTAGTAGGGGGAGGCTTCTACTGCAGCTAGTTATGATACAGCCAGACATAGGACACTGAGCAGGAGGAGACTTCAGCTGCTACTGGTTTTCATACAGCCAGACACAGGACACTGAGCAGGAGGAGATTTCTGCTGCAGACAGATATCATACAGCCAGAGACAGGACACTGAGCAGGAGGAGACTTCTGCTGCAGACAGTTATCATACAGCCAGACATAGGACAGGGAGCAGGAGGAGACGTCTATTGCAGCCAGTTATCATACAGCCAGACATAGGACACTGAGCAGGAGGAGACTTCTGCTTCAGCTAGTTATCATACAGCCAGACATAGGAGAGTGAGCAGGAGGAGACTTCTGCTGCAGCCGGTTATCATACAGCTAGACACAGGACACTGATCAGGAGGAGACTGCTGCAGCAGGTTATCATACAGCCAGACACAGGACAATGAGCAGCAGGAGACTTCTACTGCAGCCGCTTATCATACAGCTAGACACAGGACACTGAGCATGAGGAGACTTCTGCTGCAGCCAGTTATCATACAGCCAGACATAGGACGCTGAGTATGTGGAGACTGCTGCTGCAGCTAGATATCATACAGCCAGACATAGGACACTGAGCAGGAGGAGACTTCAGCTGCAGCCAGTTATCATACAGCCAGACATAGGATAGTGAGCAGGAGGAGACTTCTGCTGCAGCTGGTTATCATACAGCCAGACATAGGACGCTGAGCATGAGGAGACTTCTGCTGCAGCTAGATATCATACAGCCAGACATAGGACGCTGAGCATGTGGAGACTGCTGCTGCAGCTAGATATCATACAGCCAGACATAGGACGCTGAGCATGAGGAGACTTCTGCTGCAGCTAGATATCATACAGCCAGACATAGGACAATGAGCATAAGGAGACTTCTGCTGCAGCTAGTTATCATACAGCCAGACATAGGACGCTGAGCAGGAGGAGACTTCTGCTGCAGCCGGTTATCATACAGCCAGACATAGGACACTGAGCAGGAGGAGACTTCTGCTGCAGCTAGATATCATACAGCCAGACTTAGATTAATGAGCCAGTAATTATACAACCATGCATAAAATAGTAAGGAGGGGAAGACTCCTGTTTTAACCAGGTATCTTACAGCAGACTCAGGACAGTGAGGAGGGGGAGGCTCCTGCTGCAGCCAGACATGAAACAGCCAGACAGAAGCCAGTGAAGCTGAGCTCCTTATTTACATAGAATATACATTTTTAGTATATTTCTTTAGTTTAGTTGACAAATAGGAGCGATGAAAGGAGATTAAAGGTGAAAGTGATTTGAATATTTTTTTGCATTTTTGTGCACTATGTTTGTTGCTCCTTTGTGCGTCTGTAGCATTGATACTAAAGAGTTTCACAATTTGTTACTTTGACTGTAGATTTGACATTTAATAGTTAACCTGCGCTACATGGATGTCCCTGGTGGACCCGGGTCCTGGCATCCAGTCCTCCCGATTGCACAATACTGCGGCCGTTACCTTATCCCATGTAATGTAGCCGGAGCACGAAAGACACATTCTCATGACCACAATGTAGGACGCAGAAGAAAGATACAGCGAAGAGGGAAGTTGTTGAGAGATTACGAGGTTCTCATATCTCCCTGAAGTTGTTACTGGAAATTTAAAGGGGCCCATAATGGAAACTTTCATGAAAAAAATCTGCATGAAAAACTCCGGTTCATCGTGGGGACTTCATATCTCACCCCCTCCCCCACCTTTTTTTTGTTTTCCCAGCTGTAAAGTGATGTGAACCGCAAAGCTAACGAACAAAGAACGGAAAACAATTTGCCAACTTAAGGCTGTGTGCACACAGTGTGATTTTATCACGTTTTTTGATGCATTTTTTTAGTGCAGATTTTTCACAAATCTGCATGCAAAGTCACTGAGAATCCTAATGATTTCTGCACATGTGGCTTATTTTTCCCTTGCAGATTTGCAGCAGAAAATAAATCCGCAGAGTGTGCAAAAAATAAATCCGCAGGGGGTCAATTCTTTCAGCATTTTTTCCACCCCAAATGCATGAAAAAAAAGAATGCACCAAAAAAAGCGGCAAAAGCACTTTTATTTTTCTGCCAGGAGATGCAGATTTGGTGCAGAAATTTTTGCAATCAAATACTCAGCGTGCGCACATCGCCTATTGGAGATTTTATTTCATCACCAAAGTCACTGGCTATTTTTTGCGGATCACTCTGTACTTTCCATACATACCATGACGGATACATACAAGTCCCGGACCCCCCTTTATTTTAATGGGTGCAGCAGGAATTAGGATCATGGAAAGAGGACAGGGTCAAACAAGCTGACAAACCCCGATGGTATCCAAACGTCATATCTGCCATCTTTCCTGCATATTTTGGGGGCAATGGTGGTCTCCTTCTTGCCCCGGAAGACCGCAATCATGTATATATATTGTCTTGTAGTGTAATGTGAATTATGTCTTGCGCCAGAGGATGTAACACCAGGGAAAAAGTGACAAGGTTTTGCTCATTTCAATACTGATGCTAACTTGGATTCTCCATGTTTTTTTAAATCTGAATTATCCAGAGACACGAGCCTCTTTAGTTAGGCCTTGTGCCCACGTTGCTTTTTTCATGCTTTTTTTCAAGATTTGTTATGCTTTTTTTCATGCTTTTTCATGCTTTTTTTCAAGATTTGTTTATGCTTTTTTCATGCTTTTTTTCATGCTTTTTCATGCTTTTTTTCCTTGCTTATTTTAACTAACAAAAATCATCCCAGTAAAGTCTATGACAATCCTCATTTGCTGTGCACACGTTGCTTCTTTTTTTCCTTGCAGTTTTTGTTGCTGAAAAAAAGAAGCAGCATATCAAATTATTTCTGTGGTTTTTTTGCTGCTTTTTTCACCAATTGACTACAATGGAGTCAGTGAAAAATGCAGGAAAAAACACCTGTGTAATGCACACGTTGCGTTTTTGTGTGTTTTTTCGTGCTTTTTTGACGTCACTGCATTCCCTGCAGCCATTTCCTCATCTCGTGATCTTTACCGCGGGACCTTGCTGCAGGGTACTCCGGTGACGTCACAAGGTGAATCGAGTTCATGCCAGCAGATCACCAACCCCGGCATGAACTCTGTTGACCTTGTTACGTCACCGGGGTTCTCAGCCCCTAGACCACATTGCCAGTGTCAGCAGACATTTTCTCATCTCGTGATCTTTACCACAGGACCTTGCTGCAGGGAACTCCGTGACATAGGTGCCCTGGTGTGTGAGGCGATCCGTAGCTCAGTAACCCGGGGTCATCATAGTGACAACTCAGGGTTACCATGATAGCGATTGGGTCCCTGTCATTGCATAACAGGGTCCCGATCGCCTGGGAAAGGTAAGCAATTCCTCTCCCTGCACTGATCGCAGCATTTTGGGGGTTAAACTGCCAGGAGAGGCACGGGCACTGCTCCTGGCAGCGAGAGCTGGGTCCCGGCTGTAAGATCAGCCAGTGACCCGGTGGCGATCGTGGGGGTACAGCGGAAGAACCCCTGAAAGCGCCGTGACTAAAAAACACACAAAAAAAGTATGTAAAAATATGCAAACGCAATAAAAAAAATGCGCATTTTTTCAGCTGTTTTTTTCCTGCCAAATAATGCAGTTTTATGTGCAGATTTTCTGCACATAACAAGGCTACGTAGGAACATAGCCTTAGTGCTACTTTTTTCTGGTCTTTACCCTGTGGGTGTGGCTCGCAGGATCCTCAGGGGCGTGTCTGTAAGCTGCTCTGCATAATTTCCCTGTAAACACCGCCCCCTTGGCAAACAGCATAAAAAGTAGCTCTAAACAAAAAATCCCATATCAGTGGAACCATATGACGGATTGTAACGAAACAAAAAATCTCACACTCAGGAGAGCAGCAGGAATACAATAAGAGCAAAAATGGCCCACTTTTGATCTAGTGACTGGTCCTCTTTAATGGGAGAACATGAGAGTAGGACATGTAGGAGAGACCTATATTTAGTGTTTATGCTCATTCGATGGGCCCCTATAAAGCCATAGAGCCTCTTTGTGAGCGCAGATGCCCCCCGAGGATGTCCAGGGTGTGCCGTCTCTCCAGAGCCATATCAAAAAGAAGTTGTGCAGGCGAAGGAAATGAGTCAGCCATAAAAGACCAGTGCATCCTCTGGAGAGGCCGTAATCTGCATTATCCCTCTACAATAATACCATTTCAGAGAGAGACAGCGGAACCAGAGCCCAGCGTAGTCATGTAAACTGCTTCCTGTATATGCCAAACAAAGCGGAGCCTGGACCGTGCAGCCTGGACGCCGCGATAGCCGGCCACATGGCACTGAGGCCACTTATTCATCCTCTTCCCCTCTTATTTCACATCCATGACGGGGTTTTCCAACTTTAAAAATAAAAACCAGATCTATTCTGACCTCATCTATTGCATAAAAGGAGTTGTCCAGCTTCAAAAAACATTTTCATATATCCTACCGAGGAATCCAAGGGTCTCTGCATTGGTTTTAATGGACATAGTGTAATTCTTAATTTCCCCTGTGGGGGCGCTGTAGGGAAGTTGAACACTTACTGCCAGGTGTCCTTACAGATTGAAAAGTCCCAGAATAAGGACTCAGGTTCTTAAGGCGTAGAATTTTTTACACCCGCCGCTGCCAATTTTTGCACTTTTGTTTTATCCACCCTTTTTTCCAAGAGCCACAACTTTTTTTTATTTTTCCATTGACATAGCAATATTAAGAATTGGCTTTTTCTACGGGTTGAGTTTGAGTTTTGACATTTATCATACAATGGACTTAAAAATGGGAACAAAAATTTCAAGTGCAATAAAATGGTGAAAAAATACAATACCACCATTATTTTTTTTTTTTGGTCTAGTTTTTTTGCTGTTCATTATATAACAAAAATGACCTAGAAACATGATTCTCCAGGTCAGCACGAGTTCAGCGATACCAAACATGTAATGACTGAAAGTCCGCTCTCTTGATTTACATGTCTCACACTGGTAACGCCCTGTTTCATGTAAAATACGCTCTGGAGGCGGAGTCTCTGGGAGATCAGTGTCCGGCCCATAGATCTTAACAGCTCATTAAGAAAAACATGGATTTCTCAGCAATAAGACATCGGATTGCAGATATCAAGGTATCATTTTAATCATCTTTTTGTGACCTATATGCTAATATAGACGGCTTAGGAGGGTTGATCCGACTGACAGATTTCCTTTAAGGATGTAGTAATACCAAATATGTTTTTTTTTTGTTTGTTTTTTTTAATTGTGAATTGTAACTTTTTTTAAAATAATTTGTAATAATTTTGAAAAAAAATGTCAATACCTTTTTCAGTTACCATAGGAGACTTGAAATAGGATCCTTCGACTACTTGACCTACGGTATATACTGATGATATGGAAAATGACGATATCGTATGTGGTCTAACCAAGGGCCCGGCTTCATGGGAGTATCAAGAGGGCAGCAACAAGGGTCTTCAGAAAATTCTGTCTGTCAAGGTACCCCCTCAGTAGGACATATTACGCCCATCATTAGGAAGGGGTTAAGGATTAATTAAAAAACATTGCACCCCCAAAAATTGTAATGTGATTAGCTGACTAGCCTGGATCAGGCTCATAATATCAGTAGCTGCTGCTGGTCATACATCTTATATAACAGCGAAAATGTAGTATTAAATGTAAAACAGCTGAATGGCGAACCATGTAATACCTGGATTGACCTGGGGTGGCGCTGCTCTTAGTGTGAGTTTTTAGTGTTACCGTTTTGGGGTAGATAAAACTTTTCGATTGCTTCTTAGAACATTATATTTTAATAGTTTGTACCTTCACAAACGTGGTAGTACTAATGATGTTTTTGTTAATTTTATATATATATATATATTTATATATTTCTATATATATATATATATATATATATATTATATATATTTTTATATATGTTTTAGATATAATTTTATATATATTTCAGATTTTTATATATGTTTTAGATATAATTTTATATATATATATGTTCTATATATATTTTTATATATGTTTTATATATAATTTTATACATATTTTATATATAATTTTATATATTTATTTTATATATAAATTTATATATATTTTATATATTTAATTTATATATAATTTTATATATATTTATATCAATTTATTTATATGATTTTATTTTATACTCCAAAGACATACAGATAGGGACTCTGGATTGTAAGCCCCAATAGGGACCGTGTTGCCAATGTATGTAAACCGCTGCAGAATTAATAGTGCTATATAAATGAATGCAATTATTATTAATTATTATTATATTATATATTTTACATTTTTTATGTTTTATATATATATATATATATATATATATATATATATATATATATATAAAATTTATTGGAAAAAAAAAACATCTAAAATTGATTCATTTTTTTATAATCCCCCTCGCGGGGACCCTATTTTATTTTTGCAGGAGCGTCTTATTGACAGGTTTAACATCTAAGCCTTCAGATGTTGTTTTATGCTGTTTCGACTTGCTCTTCTGGATAATGAAACATAACTGGGGGTTGTTTCTCCCTCACATGCAACTTTGATGTGGTCTAAGATCATTAATCATCTAAGAAGAGCTCAGAAAAAGACAGATAAAACACTTAGGAACTCCCCATCAGAGAAAGCTCACTGACAGATTCTCAGTAAACTCATTCTGCAGCAATAGAGGCTACAAAAGGCAAATGGTGGAATTTTTTTTAATGAAACCCAATTGCAAAAATGAGTTTTAGCCCCAAATACATGTATTTAAGTCAAAAAGGAAATCCACAAAAGGTGGAAAACCTTTTTAAAGTGTCTGCGCCACTCCATGAAGTAACACTCGAGTATCACTACTGCTTTATGGAGGTTCGCAGAGTTGTGATCTGCCATAAACCAGGACTTATATGTCTATTTGATGGGTGGGAAAACCTCGCTCTTAGATATAGATCTATACCCGGCAATCAGGAAGAGATCTGATCATCGCTGGTGCCACTATCATGGGTAAACTTCCTCCCTCTGGCCGTGGGAGATCCCATCTTAGCATTTATATTACAATGGTGAGAAAAGATCCATATAATACACTCTCATGGGTATAGGAGATTTAGAGTCTGCAGCAGCCACCTAAGGATCAGAGACCTCACTGTAATCCAAGGCGAAGGTCAAAATTCGAGTCAATCAAAAAAAGCAACAGGAACAATATCCAATTGTAAGATGTCCCCTAATCTGCCGGAATGATACAAATGCTGGTGTACTCTGTTATGTCCAGATTGTGTAGGATATTGGCCTCATAGAAACAGAGTGGTGTCTGGTGCCCCCTCTTTGGTAGTATTGTAGGGATTTATTGGAGATAATTCAGGAAACTTTGCTCACAAAGAGGCAATGAGCTGGATAGTTACTCACAATAGAAAAAAGAAATAGATGATTTCCAATAACATCAACAGTGGACTTACAACATTTTACACAAACTGCTAGCAATGTCCTCAGCAGCTCCTCCATCCCCTTCTCTATGTCACTCTCAGTAGGTAAGCACTGTCAGTCTCCTCTCTTGACAGAAATGCACCGGAATACCATTCCTGGCCATTCTACAAATTCCTGCAGCTCACTTACCCAATTATAGTGTATCTTTAAGAGGGTGGCCAAAAGATGATACTTCAGTGCCCCATTTGTGCACCAACATTGCCATCTGCTAGAGGACCAGGGTCGCCAGGAACCAATATGTCAAGAGTGTGTTTCTTTTAAGGATGAGTTAGAAAGAGATGCCAAGTTAGGTGACCACTGTGGCGCAGTTACCAAATATAAAAAGCTAGGCCTACAGTGGGAAGATAGAGTTGGCATCAAGAACATGAGAGGAATGGACGTGTGAGCAGCAGAGCAGCATGTGTCGTCTGCAAGGGGATCATCTGGAAGTGCAATGAGTCCAGAGGAATCCAAAGCCTGCATACCACTGCCAGAGGAATCCGAAAATCAAATAGTCACCAGAGGAACCCGAAGATCAAATATAGTCACATGAGGAACCTTAAGACTGAACACGGTCACAAGAGGAACCCAAAGACTGCATACCAATGCCAAAGGAACCTGAAGATCGAATATAATCGCCAGAGGAACCTGAAGACCGCATATCATCATCAAAGGAACCCGAAGATCGAATATGGTCACCAGAGGAACCGAAGACTGGATACTGCACCAACCCTCTGGAACGCTCTACCCCAAGAAGTTAGGACAAATCACAACTTACTCAGCTTCAGACGCACCCTAAAGACGCATCTTTTTAGGGCGGCCTATCACACTCCCTAATCAGATTCGATTCACATAGTCCCTCTACAACTTCTCACAACATAACTCCACATCAAACTCTATAGCACCCAAATGCATCTCAAGGCTCTGGCCAACTGGTCGAGGAAACCACTATCTAGCCCCCATTTCCGTGAGATGGCTGGATTGTCATTGTAAATAAGCACTTGTACCTTGCCCCCTCCCCCCCATCTCATTGTGGATTGTAAGCTCTCACGAGCAGGGTTGTGTTTTTCTTTTTTTCCCCTCTAAATATTGTATTTCTATAACTGTTACTTGTTTGTATATGATCCTCCTGAATTGTAAAGCGCTGCGGAATATGTTGGCGCTATAGAAATAAAGATTATTATTATTATTATTATTATTATTATTACAGTCACCAGAGGAACCCAAAGACCACATACCAATGCCAAAGGAACCCAAAGATTGAATATAGTCGCCAGAGGAACCAAAGACTGGACACAGTCACCAGAGGAATCCAAAGACTGCATACCAATGCCAAAGGAACCCGAAGATCGAATATAATCGCCAGAGGAACCTGAAGACTGCATATCATCATCAAAGGACCCCAAGATCGAATATAATCGCCAGAGGAACCTGAAGACTGCATATCATCATCAAAGGACCCCAAGATCGAATATAGTCGCTAGAGGAATCGAAGACTGGACACAGTCACCAGAGGAACCCAAAGACCGCATACCACTGCCAGAGGAACCCGAACACCACATACCATCACCAGACAAACTCAAACATCAAATATAGTCACCAGAGGAACCCAAAGATCGAATATAGTCACCAGAAGAAGCTGAAGATCAAATATAGTCACCAGAGGAACCAAAAGATTGAACACTGTCACCAGAGGAATCCAAACACCGCATACCATCAACAAAGGAACCCAAAGATCGAAAATAGTCGCCAGAGGAGCCGAAGACTGGACACAGTCAACAGAGGAACCTAAAGACTGAACACGATCACCAGAGGAATCCAAACACCGCATATCATCACCAAAGGAACCCAAAGATCAAATATAGTCGCCAGAGGAACCGAAAACTGGACACAGTCACCAGAGGAACCCAAAGACCACATACCACTGCCAGTGGAACCCGAAGACCGCATACCATCACTAGAGGAACCCAAAGATCAAATATATTCACCAGAGGAACCCGAACATCGAATATAGTCACCAGAAGAACCCAAAGATCGGATATAGTAGCCAGAGGGACACAACGATTGAATATAGTCACCAGAAAAACCCGAAGATCAAATATAGTTGCCAGAGGAACCCAAAGATCGAATATAGTCCCCAGAAGAACCCGAAGACTGAACACAGTCACCTGAAGAGGATTGATCTTAGCAGTTGACCACTGAAGATTGGACATCATGAACCAGATGTCCAACGGATATTTGTTCCGGAGCGGGATCCAAGTGAGCTGTGCCGTTACTTCCCGCCCTATGTGTACAGTACAGGGAGAGAATAGCAATAGTCAACTGTTTGTGTAGTGCACTGCCACGCAACTGTGCCACGCCTAATGAACCACTGACATAAGTGGGTCTATGAAAGCTAAGTTTCCTTGTTTATTGTAAGTTGTGACCCTACTTGGGCGACTTTGACGTTCCACTGACAGAAGGACCGGGGTTGGGTTATTGCTTGTTTATTTGACATAATCTTCTGTGTTTGAACATACTTCATCAGTCGAGTGTAATTGTGACACGTGCCAACTGTCATGTAATTTCTTTTGCTTTGTATTTCTTCTTTGCCTGTTGTTTACCCCCAATCCTCCTCAATCTCCCTGATCCCGATTAATAAAAAACCATTGAAGTCACCACTAAGTCATCCTCACTGTGTGTTGCATCCCTGTGTTATATATCAGTCCCTCACCATCAGACACTAGGCTTCTTGCCTCTACTGTCAGGAAGCAGAAGCCCTTTCGATGTTGACCCCTTATCACCTCTAATTTAGCAATCCAGTGCATATTTAAGAGATTATCCCCCCCACCCCAAAAAAAAATAAAATCAAATTATCCTCTGTTGATAGAATAAACTAAGCTATGAGGATCCAAGCTCTGGGTGCATCATCAATCCCAAGATTGGGGCTCTACAACACCAAAATCAGGGCTCTGCAGCCCCGCCATGACAAGAGCAGATGTGCACATGCGAGGCTTCACCTCCACACCCTACAGCGCTCGGCTATACAGGTCAAACATGAGAGTCACCGCTCCATTCAGGGGGCTGCAGCTCTGATCTCCGGGTGTCAGATCCCCGATCTCAGGGTCACTGGGGGGGCCCAGCTCGCTGGATCTGTAGTGATCAACAATTTATCCTAAATTCTATGGATAAGGGATAACTTGATTTTTTTGGGAATAACCCTTTAACTTTTACAAGGAAACATCGCTAAACCTCCATCTATCTATCTATCTATCTATCTATCTATCCCTCTATCTATCTATCCCTCTATCTATCCCTCTATCTATCTATCCCTCTATCTATCTATCTATCTATCTATCTATCCCTCTATCTATCTATCTATCCCTCTATCTATCTATCTATCCCTCTATCTATCTATCTATCTATCTATCTATCCCTCTATCTATCCCTCTATCTATCTATCTATCTATCTATCTATCTATCTATCTATCTATCCCTCTATCTATCTATCCCTCTATCTATCTATCCCTCTATCTATCTATCTATCTATCTATCTATCCCTCTATCTATCTATCTATCTATCCCTCTATCTATCTATCTATCTATCTATCTATCTATCTATCTATCTATCTATCCCTCTATCTATCTATCTATCTATCCCTCTATCTATCTATCTATCTATCCCTCTATCTATCTATCTATCTGTCTATCCCTCTATCTATCTATCCCTCTATCTATCTATCTATCCCTCTATCTATCTATCTATCCCTCTATCTATCCCTCTATCTATCTATCTATCTATCCATTTGTCTATTGCTCTATTTGTCTATCCATCCATCTATTTATCCATCCCTATATCTATCCATTCCTGTATCTATCTATCTATCTATCTATCTATCTATCTATCTATCCCTCTATCTATCTATCTATCTATCTATCTATCTATCCCTCTATCTATCCCTCTATCTATCAATCTATCTATCTATCTATCTATCCCACTATCTATCTATCTATCTATCTATCCCTCTATCTATCTATCTATCTATCCCTCTATCTATCTATCTATCTATCTATCTATCTATCTATCTGTCTATCCCTCTATCTATCTATCCATCTATCTATCCCTCTATCTATCTATCTATCTATCTATCCCTCTATCTATCTATCTATCTATCTATCTATCTATCTGTCTATCCCTCTATCTATCTATCCATCTATATATCCCTTTATCTATCTATCTATCTATCTATCTATCTGTCTATCCCTCTATCTATCTATCTATCTATCTATCTATCCATCTAATCTATCCCTCTATCTATCTATCTATCTATCTATCTATCTATCTATCCCTCTATCTATCTATCTATCCCTCTATTTATCCATCTATCTATCCCTCTATCTATCTATCCCTCTATCTATCCCTCTATCTATCTATCTATCTATCTATCTGTCTATCCCTCTATCTATCTATCCACCTATCTATCTATCTATCCCTCTATCTATCTATCTATCTATCTATTCATCCCTCTATCTATATCTATCCATTCATTCATCTTTCTATCTATACCTTTATCTTTTCACCCATCCCTCTGTCTTGCTATCTATCCATCCATAAATCTGTCCATCCCTCTATCTATCTATCTATCTCTCTCTATTCATCCATCTATTATTATTATTATTTATTATTATAGCGCCATTTATTCCATGGCGCTTTACAAGTGAAAGAGGGTATATGAACAACAATCATTAACAGTACATAACAGACTGGTATAGGAGAGAGGACCCTGCCCACGAGGGCTCACAGTCTACAGGAGGAGAGAGGACCCTGCCCACGAGGGCTCACAGTCTACAGGAGGAGAGAGGACCCTGCCCACGAGGGCTCATAGTCTACAGGAGGAGAGAGGACCCTGCCCACGAGGGCTCACAGTCTACAGGAGGAGAGAGGACCCTGCCCACGAGGGCTCATAGTCTACAGGAGGAGAGAGGACCCTGCCCACGAGGGCTCATAGTCTACAGGAGGAGAGAGGACCCTGCCCACGAGGGCTCATAGTCTACAGGAGGAGAGAGGACCCTGCCCACGAGGGCTCACAGTCTACAGGAGGAGAGAGGACCCTGCTCACGAGGGCTCATAGTCTACAGGAGGAGAGAGGACCCTGCCCACGAGGGCTCACAGTCTACAGGAGGAGAGAGGACCCTGCCCACGAGGGCTCATAGTCTACAGGAGGAGAGAGGACCCTGCCCACGAGGGCTCATAGTCTACAGGAGGAGAGAGGACCCCGCCCGCGAGGGCTCACAGTCTACAGGAGGAGAGAGGACCCTGCCCGCGAGGGCTCACAGTCTACAGGAGGAGAGAGGACCCTGCCCGCGAGGGCTCACAGTCTACAGGAGGAGAGAGGACCCTGCCCGCGAGGGCTCAGTCTACAGGAGGAGAGAAGACCCTGCCCACGAGGGCTCACAGTCTACAGGAGGAGAGAGGACCCTGCCCAGGAGGGCTCACAGTCTACAGGGGGAGAGAGAACCCTGCCCGCGAGGGCTCATAGTCTACAGGAGGAGAGAGGACCCTGCCCAGGAGGGTTCACAGTCTACAGGAGGAGAGAGGACCCTGCCCGCGAGGGCTCACAGTCTACAGGAGGAGAGAGGACCCTGCCTACGAGGGCTCATAGTCTACAGGAGGAGGAGGACCCTGCCTACGAGGGCTCATAGTCTACAGGAGGAGAGAGGTCCCTGCCCGCGAGGGCTCACAGTCTACAGGGGGAGAATGGACCCTGCCCGTGAGGGCTCACAGTCTACAGGAAGAGAGAGGACCCTGCCCGCGAGGGCTCACAGTCTACAGGGGGAGAGAGGACCCTGCCCACGAGGGCTCACAGTCTACAGGAAGAGAGAGGACCCTGCCCACGAGGGCTCCCAGTCTACAGGGGGAGAGAGGACCCTGCCCACGAGGGCTCACAGTCTACAGGAGGAGAGAGGACCCTGCCCGCGAGGGCTCACAGTCTACAGGAGGAGAGAGGACCCTGCCCGCGAGGGCTCACAGTCTACAGGAGGAGAGTGGACCCTGCCCGCGAGGGCTCACAGTCTACAGGGGGAGAGAGGACCCTGCCCGCGAGGGCTCACAGTCTACAGGAGGAGAGAGGACCTTGCCCACGAGGGCTCACAGTCTACAGGAGGAGAGAGGACCTTGCCCACGAGGGCTCACAGTCTACAGGAGGAGAGAGGACCCTGCCCGCGAGGGCTCACAGTCTACAGGAGGAGAGAGGACCTTGCCCACGAGGGCTCACAGTCTACAGGAGGAGAGAGGATCTTGCCCACGAGGGCTCACAGTCTACAGGAGGAGAGAGGACTCTGCCCGCGAGAGCTCACAGTCTACAGGAGGAGAGAGGACCCTGCCCGCGAGGGCTCACAGTCTACAGGAGGAGAGAGGACCCTGCCCGCGAGGGCTCACAGTCTACAGGGGGAGAGAGAACCCTGCCCGAGAGGGCTCACAGTGTATAGGAGGAGAGAGGACCCTGCCCGAGAGGGCTCACAGTCTACAGGAGGAGAGAGAACCCTGCCCTCAAGGGCTCACAGTCTACAGGGAATGGGTGATGGTACAATAGGCATCTATCTATGCCTCTATCTATCCCTCTATATACCCATCTATCTATCCCTCTATCTATCTATCCCTCTATCCCTCTATCTATCTATCTATCTATCCCTCTATCTATCTATCCCTCTATCTATCTATCTATCTATCTATCTATCCCTCTATCTATCTATCCCTCTATCTATCTATCTATCTATCTATCCCTCTATCTATCTATCCCTCTATCTATCTATCTATCCCTCTATCTATCTATCTATCTATCTATCTATCCCTCTATCTATCTATCTATCTATCCCTCTATCTATCTATCCCTCTATCTATCTATCTATCTATCTATCTATCTATCCCTCTATCTATCTATCTATCTATCCCTCTATCTATCTATCTATCCCTCTATCTATCTATCCCTCTATCTATCCCTCTATCTATCTATCTATCTATCCCTCTATCTATCCCTCTATCTATCTATCTATCTATCTATCCCTCTATCTATCTATCCCTCTATCTATCTATCCCTCTATCTATCTATCTATCTATCCCTCTACCTATCTATCTATCCCTCTATCTATCTATCTATCTATCTATCTATCCCTCTATCTATCCCTCTATCTATCCCTCTATCTATCCCTCTATCTATCCCTCTATCTATCTATCTATCTATCTATCTATCTATCTATCTATCCCTCTATCTATCTATCTATCTATCTATCTATCCCTCTATCTATCTATCTATCTATCTATCCCTCTATCTATCTATCCCTCTATCTATCTATCTATCCCTCTATCTATCTATCTATCTATCTATCTATCTATCCCTCTATATAACTATCTATCTATCTATCTATCTATCCCTCTACCTATCTATCTATCCCTCTATCTATCTATCTATCTATCTATCTATCCCTCTATCTATCCCTCTATCTATCTATCTATCTATCTATCTATCTGTCTATCTATCCCTCTATCTATCTATCCCTCTATCTATCTATCTATCTATCTATCTATCTATCTATCCCTCTACCTATCTATCCCTCTATCTATCTATCTATCAATCTATCCCTCTATCTATCCCTCTATCTATCTATCCCTCTATCTATCTATCCCTCTATCTATCCCTCTATCTATCCCTCTATCTATCTATCTATCCCTCTATCATCTATCTATCTATCTATCTATCTATATATCCCTCTATCTATCTATCCCTCTATCTATCTATCTATCTATCCCTCTATCTATCTATCTATCTATCTATCTATCCCTCTATATAACTATCTATCTATCTATCTATCTATCTATCCCTCTATCTATCTATCTATCTATCTATCTATCTATCTATCCCTCTATCTATCTATCCCTCTATCTATCTATCTATCCCTCTATCTATCTATCTATCCCTCTATCTATCTATCTATCTATCTATCTATCTATCTATCTATCCCTCTATATAACTATCTATCTATCTATCCCTCTATCTATCTATCTATCTATCTATCTATCCCTCTATCCCTCTATCTATCTATCTATCCCTCTATCTATCCCTCTATCTATCCCTCTATCTATCTATCTATCCCTCTATCCCTCTATCTATCCCTCTATCTATCTATCTATCTATCTATCCATCCATCTAAATTGGACATTACAGGCATTACCGTAATGCATAATTACAGGCAAATTATTATTCATTTTTGGGGGGTCATAGGGAATCCTTTAAAATCAGTTGCATTGGGCTCAGAAATTTCAGATTACAAATTTGATTGTAAAGATCCGTTTACATGGACCGACAGGCAGCACAATATGACCGATACGCTAAACTTTTACAGATCTGAGGTCATTTGAATTCCTGTTTGCACCAGCAGACCACAGTGACTTTCTGTGGTCGCATTTGCGTCAATGATCCATTTTGAAGTATTTTTGTATTGTTGTGTAACTTTCACTTTTTTTTATAGTAATCCTTTAGTTTGTCTCCGCTCCTAGCAAAGTTTAATAAAATTAGTGATGTGTCAAGAGTGAACAATGCCCGAGCGATTCAGCTTTTCTGACTCTTTTTACATTTGTAATAGTGTATTTTTTCCTCCAATCTAAAAATCAGCTCCCGGCTTCTCTTCACACAGGAATCAAGTTTTTTTTTCTTTCGAACAGTCACTATTTTTTCAGAAATATAAATATATTTTTTTTTATAAAAAAAAAAAATCACTTTGTTTCTCCTTACTCCAAGCCCAGTTTAATTAAATTAGTGATATGTAATAAAAGTAAACAATGCCCAATCTAATAAACATAAAAAACTGCCATATATATATATATATATATATATATATATATATATATATATGTAAATGTAAATCCGCAGTAAAAACAATAAAATTATATATATATGTAGATATAGCTATATGGATATAGATATATGTATATTATTATTATTATTTTTTTTAAGACTAAATAAATAAATGTTTTATGGTTTCCCATACGTCTTGCGTTGACGGTGTAACGTGTTGTGTTCCTATTTGCAAGGTGGAAGCAAAACCCAAACTTTGGGATCCTGAAATTACAGCAAGAAAAATTGCAGCAAAAAAATACACGGCGTTTTGGTCTCATGCTTTTTGTTTTTTGTTTTGTTTTTTTTTACTGCCAAGAGACCAGGATTTGGCTGCAGAACAAAAATGCAAAGTGTGAATATAACCTACACAGCAACAAAAAAAAAAAAAAAAATCAAGATAGCGTTTCATGGGCACAAAGGGTTAAGTTTGCAGCTTTGTATCATTGTATCATTTGCAGCTTTATTAAGTCACTTTTTATTGGTTGAACTTTTTTTTTTTGTTTTTAGACAGCTAAAAAAAACCCCAACTGACATTAAAAAATATGCAAATGGAAAACAGAATATGGCACGAACAAAAAAAACACAAAACAGTCAACGAAAACCAATGATTCAATAATAAATAAGACGTGTGCTTATAATAAGGCAGGTGAAAGGCGCCACCTGGTGGAGGAAAGAAGCTACTGCAACCCAAAAAGAGGAGCACTGCTGGAGAGTGTGCACTCAGGATATGAATGGAAGCATCGATCACTGACGCTGCTGACAGTCTCTGACACTGGGGTTTAAATGCTTAGTGTGGTGTCCGCTTATCGCCCCCTTTTCCCCCCAGTGGGATAATCATGGGGAGACAATGGCTGGGGGGATTCAGAGGACATTGTCATTTCCACTATAAATGGCAAAACTTTAGTATAATTATGACATCATCAAATGGTTATGACATCAACAACCCAATGACATCATCTTTCATCAAGTTCAATTCTCCAGAGAATAATAATATAAAAAAACAATTGAAAATGTTTCCATAAAGGTCCAATCAAAATATCAAATTAATTAACCCTATGGTTAAATGCTGGATCTCAGAAAGATATAACTGATTATAAACTTCCAGGGGAAAAAAAAAGTTCAACACAACTGGAGCACTGGCCCTTTAACAAGAGGCGTGGTTTATAACTTGCTATTATCTTAACCCCGCCTCTTTTCCGGTTATAAACCCCTCCCTTTCTCTGGGGTCCTCCCCTTCGCCCTCCATTGTCCGTTTAGGCTCGCCTCGCGGCGCCCGATGCTGCCGCTCACGCTGACCCCGAATATTATAAGACCACAACAGCGGCGTCCCCGGAGCCCCCTAAAGCGCGGCAGAAGGCGGCCTGTGCGGGCCAAAGTCCACGTTCCGCTTCACACATTTCAGGCACTGGTTGGGGCAGCCTCTGTCAGGCCCCCGGCTGTGTAAATCCCTCCGCTTCCTGTCTTTCGGCCTCATTAGCTCGGTGAGGCGGCAGTGGCGGCGGCGACTCCTCTCTCAACCTCACACCGCGACCAGCGCTCAGGCCCCGTGACCGACACACCGCGGAGACCCTGAAAGGTGGGGAGGGAGGGTGATGGCGGCGGAGTCGGAGGGCGACAGCGGCCATGTTTCCGGTGCTCCGGGCGTTATGAGGCTGATGTGAAGGGATAATGGGGAGAGGGATTATTTTCTTTATCAGCGGATGGATACAGCCCTGTATCTGAAATCTGCTGTCCCGTCCAGTCAGGACCCTGCTGCTGCCCCCTGCCCAGCTGGGCACCTACCCCCCAGATAGACACTTTATATTTTTATTTTTATTCTTTTATATATTTTTCTTTATTTTTTTTTTTAATTAAAATATGCAATAAAAATAAAGAAAATTATATTATAAAAATAAAGTGAAAATATATATATATTTAATGTTTATTGTATATTTTAATATATTAAAAATCTAATTTTATTCCCCCTACATTAAACTCTGGCTTAATTTGGCTTGGGGAACATATATATTGAATTTACTGCTCATAATTTGTTCATTAAATGTTAAATTAATGGGGTCCCTTATAAGTTTGCATCCCCACCAATACTATATGCATTTAATGCAGATCAGCTGCTGGGGATATCGTGTGTCACTCCGGACAGGCTTTATATTTTGTGACAAGTTGTCCATTATTATGGCTGTTGCCAAAAAATAAAGCCTTCGCCATACAGGCTGCTGTCGGCCGAGTGCTGGTTTGGTTGACAGCTGTCGTTCATGGCTGCCCCATGCACAGGTCCGTTCTGCTGCGCGCTCCTGTGGCCTGTATGTAGCAGCCGCTGTCAGACCTATTACCCGAAGAACAAAAGGATTGATTGTTGGAGAATAAAGCAGCCGGATCCTTCTGTCCCCCAACCTCATCCATGGAGGGGCCCCACTCACACATTAGTGTAACTTGTGGCTTTAATGATCATGACGGGTCTGGGTGATGAGAATGATGGGGTGTTTGTGTTTAGTCCTTTTTACATAGGGGATCAGTCCCTAACTCATCAAACTTTCATTGTTGAAAGGAGCAAGACTCATAACTAGTGCTGAGTGAGCACTACCATGCTCGGGTGCTCTGTACTGGTAACTAATGATGAGTGGGCACTACCATGCTCTGGTGCTCAGTACTGGTAACTAGGGATGAGCGGGCACTACCATGCTCAGGTGGTCAGTACTGGTAACTAGTGATGAGCGGGCACTGCCATGCTCGGGTGCTCAGTACTGGTAACTAGTGATGAGCGGGCACTACCATGCTCGGGTGCTCAGTACTCGTAACTAGTGATGAGCGGGCGCTACCATGCTCGGGTGCTCAGTACTGGTAACTAGTGATGAGCGGTCACTACCATGCTCGGGTGCTCAGTACTCGTAACTAGTGATGAGCGGGCACTACCATGCTCGGGTGCTCAGTACTGGTAACTAGTGATGAACGGTCACTACCATGCTCGGGTACTCAGTACTCGTAACTAGTGATGAGCGGGCACTACCATGCTCGGGGGTTCTGTACTCGTAACTAGTGATGAGCGGGCACTACCATGCTCGGGTGCTCAGTACTCGTAACTAGTGATGAGCGGGCAGTGCCATGCTCGGGTGCTCAGTACTGGTAACTAGTGATGAGCGGGCACTGCCATGCTCGGTTGCTCAGTACTGGTAACTAGTGATGAGTGGGCACTACCATGCTCGGGTGCGCAGTACTGGTAACTAGTGATGAGCGGGCACTACCATGCTCGGGTGCTCTGTACTGGTAACTAGTGATGAGTGGGCACTACCATGCTCGGGTGCTCATTACCTGCAACTAGTGATGAGCAGGCACTACCATGCTCGGGTACTCAGCACTTGTAACTAGTGATGAGCGGGCACTACCATGCTCGGGTGCTCAGTACTCGTAGCTAGTGATGAGCGGGCACTACCATGCTCGGGTGCTCAGTACTCGTAACTAGTGATGAGCGGGCACTACCATGCTCGGGTGCTCAGTACTCGTAACTAGTGATGAGCGGGCACTACCATGCTCGGGTGCTCAGTACTCGTAACTAGTGATGAGCGGGCACTACCATGCTCGGGTGCTCAGTACTGGTAACTAGTGATGAGTGGGCACTACCATGCTCGGGTGCTCAGTACTGGTAACTAGTGATGAGCGGGCACTACCATGCTCAGTACTGGTAACTAGTTATGAGCGGGCACTACCATGGTCAAGTGCTCAGTACTCGTAACTAGCGATAAGCGGGCACTACCATGCTCGGGTGCTCAGTACTGGTAACTAGTGATGAGCGGGCACTACCATGCTCAGTACTCGTAACTAGTGATGAGCGGGCACTACCATGCTCGGGTGCTCAGTACTCATAACTAGTGATGAGCGGGCACTACCATGCTCGGGTGCTCAGTACTCGTAGCTAGTGATGAGCGGGCACTACCATGCTCGGGTGCTCAGTACTCGTAACTAGTGATGAGCGGGCACTACCATGCTCAGGTGCTCTGTACTCATAACTAGCGATAAGCGGGCACTACCATGCTCGGGTGCTCAGTACTGGTAACTGGTGATGAGCGGGCACTACCATGCTCAGGTGCTCTGTACTCATAACTAGCGATAAGCGGGCACTACCATGCTCAGGTGCTCAGTACTCGTAACTAGTGAGCGGGCACTACCATGCTCAGTACTGGTAACTAGTGATGAGCGGGCACTACCATGCTCAAGTGCTCAGTACTCGTAAGTAGCGATAAGCGGGCACTACCATGCTCAGGTGCTCAGTACTGGTAACTAGTGATGAGCGGGCACTACCATGCTCAGGTGCTCAGTATTGGTAACTAGTGATGGGCGGGCACTACCATGCTCAGTTGCTCAGTATTGGTAACTAGTGATGGGTGGGCACTACCATGCTCAGGTGCTTAGTATTGGTAACTAGTGATGGGCGGGCAATACCATGCTCGGGTGCTCAGTACTGGTAACTAGTGATGGGCGGGCACTACCATGCTCGGGTACTCGTAATAAGCAGTCGGATGCTTGGACAGGGTTGACTTGAGTACTCAAGTATAATGGAAGTCAATGGGGAAGATTTACAATTGACTTCTATTGTACATCTGAGCTTCTAACTGCTGGTTATGAGCACCCGAGCATGGTAGTGCCCGCTCATCACTAGTTACCAGCACTGAGCACCCGAGCATGGTAGTGCCCGCTCATCACTAGTTACCAGTACAGAGCACCTGAGCATGGTAGTGCCCGCTCATCACTAGTTACCAGTACAGAGCACCTGAGCATGGTAGTGCCCGCTCATCACTAGTTACCAGTACAGAGCACCTGAGCATGGTAGTGCCCGCTCATCACTAGTTACCAGTACTGAGCACCCGAGCATGGTAGTGCTCGCTCATCACTAGTTACCAGTACAGAGCACCTGAGCATGGTAGTGCCCGCTCATCACTAGTTACCAGTACAGAGCACCTGAGCATGGTAGTGCCCGCTCATCACTAGTTACCAGTACAGAGCACCTGAGCATGGTAGTGCCCGCTCATCACTAGTTACCAGTACAGAGCACCCGAGCATGGTAGTGCCCGCTCATCACTAGTTACCAGTACTGAGCACCCGAGCATGGTAGTGCCCGCTCATCACTAGTTACAAGTACTGAGCATCTGAGCATGGTAGTGCCCGCTCATCACTAGTTACAAGTACTGAGCATCTGAGCATGGTAGTGCCCGCTCATCACTAGTTACCAGTACAGAGCACCCGAGCATGGTAGTGCCCGCTCATCACTAGTTACAAGTACTGAGCATCTGAGCATGGTAGTGCCCGCTCATCACTAGTTACCAGTACCGAGCACCCGAGCATGGTAGTGCCCGCTCATCACTAGTTACCAGTACTGAGCACCCGAGCATGGTAGTGCCCGCTCATCACTAGTTACCAGTACCGAGCACCCGAGCATGGTAGTGCCCGCTCATCACTAGTTACAAGTACTGAGCATCTGAGCATGGTAGTGCCCGCTCATCACTAGTTACAAGTTGATTTGAAATATAGGCTGCAAACTCTCCTGTGGCTTTTTTTTGCCTCTACAAAGTCTGAATGTCCTAAGGAACAATCACTCTGTACTGTTATTTTATGCAGAAAGTAGGTTTTAATCAAACAGCGCATAACAAATGACAGAAATGTCAACAGAGGATGTGACAAGAAAGACGTTTCTACCAGCCATGGTTGTGATCAGTGTTGCTGAAATTAGAACGTATATAGAAAACAGATATAATGCGCTAATTATTTATATTCCAGTAGTATAGAAGGGGCCTCTTCTATGTCAGACTGTAATTGGTGTATGTATATATTGTTGTTTTCTATACGTTTTCCTTATGTTAGTAGCACTGTGATCAAGATCATAATTGGTGGAAACGTCCTTCGTGTCGCATCCTCCGTTGACATTTGTAATGCGCTGTTTGATTAAAATTTACTTTCTTCATGAAATAACAGTACAGAGTGATTGTCCTCTAAGGCTAGTTTCACACTTGCGTTGAACGGTATCCGTTGCATTGCGTTGTGTAACGGATCCAACGGATGTGTTGCATATAGTTTGTATAGTGTGTTGCACAACGGATGCAACGGATGCTGCAAAACAACGCAATTCGTTTTGATTTTTTTTTTTTTTACCAGCGGCAGACTATTGTGAACGATCAGCTGATCGCTCCCTGCAGCCGGCCGCCGGGTGATCAGCTGATCGCTCCCTGCAGCCGGCCGCCGGGTGATCAGCTGATCGCTCCCTGCAGCTGACCGCCGGTGATCAGCTGAGCGCTGTCACTTGCCGGCACCCGGGCATGCCAGCGGGCGGGCGGGCGCTCAGCTGAGCGCTGTGACTTGCCGACGGCCGGGCGCTCAGCTGAACGTTCGGCCACCGCAAGCCAAAATAAAGTTTGATTTGAAAAAAAACAAACAAACATGCGCAGTGAAATCCAGAGGATTCCGCTGCTCAAAATAACGTTACATGCTGCGTTCCTCCCGCTGGGCGGAAGCAACGGAGCGTCGCCCAGCGGAAGCAACGCAGGTCCTTTTGGTACAATCCGTCACCCATACAAGTCTATGGGAAACAGCGGAATCCGTTAACGGATTCCGCTGTTTTCCAAAAGGGCGGATTGTAACGGAAGGAAATAAACGCAAGTGTGAAAGTACCCTTACATGTGGGTTGTACAGAACCCCTTCACCGGCTCCTCGCAGAGACTGAGTGAGCACTAACCTCCTTACTACTGAATGTGTTAAAGAACAGAGACTAGTGTTGAGCGGATCCGGATCCGCACGGTTTGAGCGCCCGATCCAAGTCTGACCAGTACCCGGGATTCGGGTTTTTTTTTTTTTTTCACTCACTCTCTCTTTTCTCTTCTTGCTCTCTCTCTTCTCGCTCTCTCTCTTCTCTTTTCTCTCTCTCCTCTTCTCTTCTGTCTCTTTTTTCTCCTTTCTCTCTTTTCTCTCTCCTCTCTTCTCTCTTTTTTATTTCTCTTTTCTCTCTTTCTTTTCTCTCTCTTTTCTCTCTCTCTTTTCTCTCTTTCTTTTCTCTCTCTCTTTTCTCTCTCTCTTTTCTCTCTCTCCCCATTGATTTGTATGGCCGCGGATTTCGGATCCGGACTTCGACGGCAACCCGATCCGGATCCGCCGGACCCGGATTATGACTGATCCGCTCAACTCTAACAGAGACTCGATGCAAAAAAAGTGACATCTGCAAAAGAGAGTGCAGCCCGGACTGAAGTATAATCCGCCCTGCAGGGCTGTCTTCCCTTTACTGGTTCTCGATGTGCAAATTCACATGATAAACCTGCAGCACTTTTCATCCTGAACCCAACATCAAGGCAGTGTTTTTTTTTTTTTTATGTGGATATTGAAGAATCCACTTGAAAATCCACATGCAAAAAACCACTACATACGAGCCTGGCCTCGTCCACTCTTTTTTCAGGTGTGATTGT
Organism: Anomaloglossus baeobatrachus; assembly: GCF_048569485.1. Classification (NCBI taxonomy): domain Eukaryota; kingdom Metazoa; phylum Chordata; class Amphibia; order Anura; family Aromobatidae; genus Anomaloglossus; species Anomaloglossus baeobatrachus. The sequence continues at coordinate 17,450,948 of NC_134362.1, forward strand.
TTTTGCACCTATAGTCTTTGCGCCGGTGCTGAATATAAAGGTTTCTGTTGGCCTCTATCCGGAGACCTCTCCATGGGTGCACAGACTTTTTCAATGTCGACAGAATCCCGCACTGTAGCTGTATTATTCACAATTAAAACTGCAGCTTTTTGCTTACATTTTGGCAAGAACGATGACATTTACCAAGGTTTTGCAGTGTGATTGCAGCCATTGGTTCTGTTCACCGCCTACGGTCAAATCATTCGTAATCCCTGCTATAAAGTACTGCGGAGGGTCTTGCTAGGATGGGTACTAATATATAATAATCTTTTCCTTCAGATGCCCTCAGCCACAAGCAGCAAGGCTGTGCCGGGCTCCGGCGAGGCAGCAGCGACTGGTACTGGGAACGTACAGAGTGAGGCCATGAAACAGATCCTGGTGGTCCTGGACAAGAAGATCCGAAACCTTGAAAAGAAGAAGGTTTGTACTTTACAGGGCGGATGTGTATTATTAATGTGCATGATACGTTTTTTGTGTTTTGTTTGTTTTTTACACTTTTTTTGTACCTGGTGCCAGGTCATGTGAGATCACCAGTGGCCTCTGGGGTTTAGTGCGGATCATTCACCGCTCTTGTAACTGGATCCCTTTGTCACGTGCTTCTGCAATTCTAACTGCTCTTCACTTTGGAAATGTATCTGCTATTTACTATTTTGCGCTTTTGCCGCATTTTCAGCTCCTGGATCGGTTTTGCTCTCATAGACTCGTAACCCTCCAGTGTCAGCTGAAGTGCGGACACAATCCTCTTCAGATCTGCACTGGCCGGTGTTATTAGTCCAGGGGCCTTGACGGAGGTTGTAAAAGGAGAACTCTTGCCACCTGCCTACTGTTCTACACTTGTGGCCGCCTCTCTGGGCTTTGCTTTGGTTCTTCTCCGTGGAGCAATGGTCCTCAGGCTGTGGATCTCTGTTGTGAAATTGTTATTGCATGTTGGGAGTTGTGCTCTTGTACATTGACTGGTCTGTGCTGCTGGTCTGTGCTGTGATCCCCACCGGCACTGTACATTCTGTTGAGGGTGAGAGCCGCATGTTTGTCCCGGTGCTGTATGTGCATTGTACCCGTTCACATGGACACAGTGCGTGCTGTCTGCTGGCCATGAGCTTGACCCCTCGAGGTCACTTGCAATGCTGCTGAGTGGACTGGTGGCGGGGGGCGCCTCATTTCCGGTGGCAGGAGGTGGGTTGCCTCTGGACCGGCAGCAGGGGGGACGACAGTGTCTCTAGACCGGTGGCACCTCCAGTCCAGCGGCAGCAGGGGGTGGAGAAACAGCAAGCTGCCTCTGGACCAGGGGGGAGAAACGGCAAGCTGCCTCTGGACCAGGGGGGAGAAATGGCAAGCTGCCTTTGGACCAGCAGCGAGGGGGGAGAAATGGCAAGCTGCCTCTGGACCAGCAGCGAGGGGGGAGAAATGGCAAGCTGCCTCTGGACCAGGGGGAAGAAACGACAAGGTGCCTCTGGAGCAGCGGCGAGGGGGGATAAACGGCAAGCTGACTCTGGACCAGGGAGGAGGGGGGATAAACGGCAAGCTGACTCTGGACCAGGGAGGAGGGGGGATAAACGGCAAGCTGACTCTGGACCAGGGAGGAGGGGGGATAAACGGCAAGCTGCCTCTGGACCATGGAGGAGGGGGGAGAAACGGCAAGCTGCCTCTGGACCAGGGAGGAGGGGGGAGAAACGGCAAGCTGCCTCTGGACCAGGGAGGAGGGGGGAGAAACGGCAAGCTGCCTCTGGACCAGGGGGGAGCGGGGATAAACGGCAAGCTGACTCTGGACCAGGGACCAGGGGGGAGAAACTGCAAGCTGCCTCTGGACCAGGGAGGAGGGGGGATAAATGGCAAGCTGACTCTGGACCAGGGACCAGGGGGGAGAAACTGCAAGCTGCCTCTGGACCAGGGGGGAGCGGGGATAAACGGCAAGCTGCCTCTGGACCAGGGGGGAGCGGGGATAAACGGCAAGCTGACTCTGGACCAGGGGGGAGCGGGGATAAACGGCAAGCTGCCTCTGGACCAGGGGGGAGCGGGGATAAACGGCAAGCTGCCTCTGGACCAGGGGGGAGCGGGGATAAACGGCAAGCTGCCTCTGGACCAGGGGGGAGAAACTCCAAGCTGCCTCTGGACCGGCAACGGGGACAGCGTTGGAGCCTTTGCATCTCTGTGTGTGTGTGTGTGTGTGTGTGTGTGTGTGTGTGTGTGTGTGTGTGTGTGTGTGTGTGTGTGTGTGTGTGTGTGTGGGGGGGGGGGGGAATGGAGTGGGCAAATGCCCTCGACCTCCTCGACACATGGATGGAGCATAATTTCCCCCCCCATCCCTCCTACTGTTTTTAACGTATTGATGGCCAATGGGAGTTGTAGTGTGAGGATGTTGGGAGCTGCCTCTGTCCAGCCGGGACCCTGGTGACATGGAAACGAGGCCAGATCACGTGGTCACTGGTGATTGGCGCTGACTGCACCGACACAGGGCAGAGCATATTGTGAAATAAAAAATTAACCCTTCTCCTGACCGCTGCAGCCCATCACTGACAATAGTGATGACCATGTCCTCACCACAGAGGACGGTGATGGGCTGCAGCGGTCAGGTGACTGATGCATGTGATGTTGTCACGTCTGATATAAGATGGGGGTTTGTCCATCAATTTTTTTTTATTTTTTTTTTTTATTGCTTCCCCCTATTCTGGGGCAAAAATCCCTGAAAACCGGCTCCTAACATTGGTGGTGCCCCTGAATTGTGCTAGGGGGACATCAACAGTACCGGCTATTAACCAGCTCACTGCCAGCCCGCAGGAGGAATGGTCCCATCTATTGAACACCCCCCCATTAGATTTTAACCCCTTCTGGTGGGGGTTGTAGCTCTTTAAAGATACCGGGGGATGTAAAGCCCTGGGAGTGGCCCAGAGTATAGAACCGTCTGCGGCACTACAAGTCCCAGCATGCCTTGCCGGTGTGTGTGTGCCCGCGGCATGCTGGGAGGGCGCACGGCCCTTTGTGTCCAGCCGGGGGCGCCGCACATGGACTAGGCCGCGGGGAAACATGGCGGCTCCCAGTGTCAGGCGCGGAGGGGGAGGGGCGTCCGCAGCCTCATTGTGTCCCGGCCGGATGTGATGGCGGCGACGTGTGGGGCCCCGGGTGCTCTGCTGCGGAGGGGAAGCGCCTGTGAACTACAGCTCCCGGCATGCCCCGCGAGTCAGCGCGAGACCAGAGCCGCACGGAAACTCGCCTGGTCGCCCATAGCAACCATCGCGCGTTCACTTTGCGGCAGGAGCGCAAGTGACGTTGCTATGGGGAAGAAGGCCCGGCGCGTTTAACCCCTTAATAACAGCCACAGTTTTGATTGTCTATGACCAGATCCCCCTCCTCCTCCTCTGTTTATTTCTCTCTTCTTTGCGGCTGTTTGCTGGGTCTGATGGCCGCTCTTCTTCTCCAGCGCCCGGACTCAGAGTAAAGAGCAAAAGGTTATCAGCAGCTCGAGAGGTCCGTCACTGCTGGGGAACCATGGCGGACGCGCCCCCCATAACAATGACCCCGGCTATGTACAGATCCATTGTACCTGTCATCAGAAATCCAGGAGACGCATGCAAATCAGGCTGGGAGTGCACTGGGGGCGTGGCAAAAGGAGTTCACATGCAGTGCCACGCCCCCTGTGCACTCCCACCTTATCTGCATGTGTCTCCTGGATTTCTGATGACTTACACATTGGAGCTTTGCAAATCCCCCCCCCCTCCCCCTTATAATCTGGGCTCGGTATTGCAAGGACCCCACAGATTCAGAGAATGAGGGGTTGGATCCGACTCTGCAGATGGGTTAACCCTTTCTCTCGCTGGGCGTTTTTTTTTTTATTTTCCTTTCTTCCAAATGCCATAGCTGATTTTCTCTTAGCCGTATTTGAATTATTTTGTTTTTCCTCTTCACAATGTGATTTGGTGTTAATTGCAATAATAATGTGGGCAATTCAAGGTGAAAAAAACAAACTTTTTATTATTAGACTTTTTTTTTTCCCTGTGCAGGGAAAAAAATGCAGCTTCTTATAGGCTGAGACTTCTGAAATCTCATTCACACAGTGCTTTTATTTTTTTTTATTTATTTTAGATTTTTATTTTAATTTTTTTTTTTTTTATAAACCTGCGGTGAGATTTAAAAAAACAAACAAAAAAAAAAAACAACCCACAGCTTGCCAATCCTTTCAGCTCTTTCTATTTCACCCTGGAGTGGTGATTTAACTCCTTTCCGACCTATGACATACTATGTTGTCTCTCTGCCATTGATGCAGGCTCACACGCTGATCCTGCATCTTTCCCGGCAAATGAAGGCTGAATCATTTAGCCTTCATCTGCCTCTAACAGCTGCGGGGGGAGCAGCTCTCCACCTGTGGCTGTTAACCTGTTAGATGCCACTCTGCATCTCTGCCACCAGCATTTAACTTGCATTCTGGCATTGCGGAGGGGCTCAATGTGTTGTCATGACAGTGTTACGTCACCACCGGAGTCCGCTCCAGCGACTTCTGCTCCGATCGCCAGGCGACGCCGTGTTCCTGCCGTTGATGGTTATGGTGATGGGAGAGGAGTCGATGCTAGCGACACCGGTGGGCGCAGGCTCCGATCATCCACTGGGCTGGGTTGTCTTGGGATCTGCAGTACCACTGGCTGACTGTGGGTGGCATGTGTCTTCCAGCTCAAGTTGCCAGTGTTCAGCTACAGCCAATGGGAAGACACCGCACCCTTCTTAGTTCCCCTCCAGTCTGCTCACCTCTGCCACAGATAGTTCTGATTTCCTGGCTCCTGGTCCACCCTATTCTGTTTGGTGATTCCTGTGTGCTGACTTCTTCTTGTTTCCTGACTACCCTTCTGCCTGCTGTTTATGTACCTCGCTGCCCGATCCGGATTTGACCTCTGCTACGTTTTCTGATTACGTCCTTGTCTGCCGATTCTATCCCTGTTCTGCTATTCCTGGTTTGACCCTGCCTGACGACTACTCTTATCAGACTGCAGCCTTCCACAGGTAGTGATCTCCAGGGCCCTGTGTAATTCCAAATCCCTGTATAGGGGTTAAAGGGTTTCATGGTTCTGGGGGTCCTGCTTGGTGAGTGGCTTCCCTCTAGCCTGTCCATTACATCCCCCCCTGAGTCTGTTGATGCAGGCAGGCGTTACAGACAGCCAGGGGTTCTCTGAAGACCTCTAAGCCCATCTTCACAGTACTCCTGTGAAAACCAGCCCGGGGCCGGCATTCATAGGGGACTGCGAGACTGTGATTTCATATATATAATTAATAAATAAATATATATATATATATAATAATATAGAGCAATGCTAAGGCACAAGTGATAAGGGATCTATTAAAAAGTAGAGAAAGAAAGTGTTTGGGGAAAAAACAATATAAAATTCAAATTGCGCCCCCCCTTCCTTTTTACCACAATAAAAAAAATTGCACATTTGGTATCGCTGCGTTCGTAAAAGTCCAATATATAAAAATATAAAATAAATTAGTCCAATCTGTAAACAGTGTAACAAGGAGAAAATGTATTTTTTTTTTCTTTTCTGCCGCGGCAACAGGAAAAAAAGTAACAGGCAATAAAAAGATTGTATATACCCCAAAATAATATCAATAAAAATAAGCCCTCGCACAGCCTCAGATCCCAAAAATTGAAAACATTGCGGCTCTCAGTTGTGACACAAACAAGGTTTTTTTTTTTTAATTTTATCTTTACATTTTGGCATACATTCCCCCCACGTTTGGTATCAACGTGACTGTGCTCACCTGGAGAATCATACTGCCCGGTCAGTTTTATGGTAAAATGAAGGTTGTAATAAAAAAATAAATTTTGCTGGTCCCCCTCCCTCCCTCTTCGCTATTTCACCACACTTGGAATTTTTGTTCCCTTCTTGCCATTTACATCCTATGGTAAAATAAATGGTGTTGTTCAAAAGTACAACTCCTCCCGTAAAAAGCAAGTTATCACTCAGCAGTATCGAGGGGAAAAATAAAAAAGTTATGGATCTTGGAATAAGTGCAGGAAAAAAAACTAAAGTGCAGAAGATGAAAAATCGCCCAGTCTTAAGGGTTAAATCTAAGTTCCCTGACGCCAGTCCTTTCCTCGCCCTCCAGCGTATTCATTGGTTTCGGGTTACTCCCTTTGCTCTTTTGCAGTTTGTGACCTGTCGGCAGCACCTGTTTCATGGAGTCGCCGGAGGTCACAACTTCATACAAGTCTATGAGAGCCTCGTACTGTCGGGATGTGTTTCCAGAGGATTCGGATCTGCAGTGCCTGTGAAGAGGAGCCAGATTTGGTCTTCAGGAATTCTTCTCTTCCCACAGGATGTGGACTTGTAGAGAGGCCCTCCAGCCCCTACACTCCTCTGAGAACATGCAGGAGATAGTTTTTGGTCCACTCGCTTCCCTTTCCAGTTTATCCCCTTTCTTAGCAGCGGGAACTCTCCTCTTCTTGGGAGGTGCGTTCTTCCAGCATGCAGCCACACCACCCTGTCACTCTAGTTCTCCCACTCGGAGTTAAAAATTTAGGTCCTGGCTCTCTGTGCCTTATTGCGCCAATAGGCGAAGCCCTCGTCTTTCATCACTCAGAGAAAGCCCGTGCACTTTCTCGGGACCGTCCTCCTTCCCTGCTGATGTCACTTCTGGCCTATCAGTACAGCGGGAGCATTCTGCGCTACTACACTACTCGCCCCTCTTCCTCCGGAGTTCGCCATCTTCTCTCCTGCGTCCTCACGTTGCGTTCCTCCACTGCTGGTGTCCTCCAGCGCTTACATGCTGTCCTCTGCCTGGGTTGACTCTCCAACTCCTGTATTCCTCTTGCGTCACGTCGAGTATGCTAAGACCTTCTTCTGGTGTGACACGCTCCCCTCTGGCTTCCCGCTTTATGAGCAGATGACATCGTCTACCTGGTGTGAACTGTGTCTCTTTTTCGGTCTTTCGCTGATTTAACCAAAGTCTCTCAGACCTAGTCTCTATTCTGGATCGCCTTTCTAACATTCCACTGTCTCGGGTTCCCTGACCACCCCTCAGGCTGAGTAGGGACCCACCACCAGTTCTCTTCGTAGCAGGCCCTTCAGGAAATCCAGGAAAAGGATCTGATCCAGATCTCCTTCTCCTGGTCCCTCTCTCTCGTTTCCCTTTTCCAGAACCTAATGTAGCTTTCAAGTCCAACCCAGAGTCCGAAGTTCAAGAGAAAGAAACGATTGGATAATTTGTATTCTTTTTCTCCTATTCCAAAGAATTGAGTTGATTCTTCTACCGTGGACCCACCAGTATTCAAACTGTATACAAAGACTATCCCCCCACTGTCCAACGGAGCAGCCCTCAAGGAGTCCACTGACGGGCCCATAGAATCCCTGGCAAAGTCAGCATTCAAATCGGTTGTCCCTACGTTGTGTTTGGCCCTTGCTGTAACATGGGTATTTAATTTGGTTTCTGCCTTGGCCAAGCAATTGCAATGAGGCATTCTTGCGGACACTCCCATCTCACCAGATTGCTCTCACCGGAAAACAGCTCTCAGCTTCTCTTTATGTAGCCAGTTGTGCTGCGAAAGCTTCCTGTAACCTCGGGGCTATCCAGAATGATATGGCTTAAAGCTTTGCACGCCAACCCAGCATTTAAAAAATCTCTCACTGGTCTACCCTTCCCGTTCTTGCCTGTTTTGGAGCCAAGTTAGACCAGATTATTCAGGAAGTCAAGGGAAGTAAGAGAACCCTGCTCCCTCAACCAAGAACCAGAAGCCCTCGTATCAGAAAGGCTATGCCTTTTTGGCTGTTCTCTTCTGAAGGGTCCAACTGTCAAGAGATCACATCCAGACAGCCATAAAGGAAGAGACCTTTGTTTAAGCCGGTGTTCACGGGGTCAACAGTCCAGAACTCCCAGAAGCCGGTCCAACAGATTTTCATCCGCATGACAGGTCACCCCCACCTGGGATGCTTCTCTGGGTGGGGACATCTCTTTCAGGAGGTTTGGCTCTCCGTTGCCGAAGATGCTGGGGTCAGAGAAGTGGTATGGAATTTGCCCCTCTACCCAAGGACCGTTTTTTCGAGTCTCGTCCCCCAAGGGACTCCACCCTGATTCCAGGGGTTTTCAAGGCCATTTCTTCTTTTCTCCAGCTGGTTATCATCATTCCCGTCCCCTCGCAAGAGTGCTTTATGAGTTTCTTCTCCAATCTTCATCCCGTTCTCTCTCTGTTGGTGTCCCTCAAGGCTCTGTCCTGGGACCCTTACTTTTTTCTATCTATACATTTGGCCTGGGACAACTCATAAAGTCCCATGGCTTCCAGTACCACCTATATGCTGATGACACTCAGATCTACCTCTCTGGTCCAGATGTCACATCTCTGCTGTCCAGAATCCCAGAGTGCCTATCTGCTATATCTTCCTTCTTTTCCTCTCGCTTCCTAAAGCTCAATATGGCCAAATCTGAACTGATCATCTTTCCTCCATCTCCCCTGCACTCTCCACCTGATCTATCCATTACAACTAATAACATCACGCTCTCCCCAGCACCCAAAGTTCGGTGCCTCGGAGTGACCTTTGACTCTGCCCTGTCCTTCATACCGCACATCCAATCCCTCACCACCTCCTGCCGTTTTCAACTCAAAAATATCTCCAGAATCCGCCCTTTTCTCAATCCCCAATCTACAAAAATTCTAGTGCACGCCCTCATAATCTCCCGCATCGACTACTGCAACATCCTCCTCTGTGGTCTCCCTGCTAACACACTCGCCCCTCTCCAGTCCATCCTTAACTCTGCTGCCCGACTGATCCACCTCTCTCCTCAATACCACCCCGCTTCTCCTCTCTGCAAGTCCCTCCACTGGCTCCCAATCTTCCACCGTATCCAATTCAAATTACTAACACTGACCTACAAAGCTATCCATAATCTGTCTCCTCCATATATCTCTGAACTAATCTCTCGCTACACTCCAAAACGTAACCTCCGGTCCTCCCAAGATCTCCTTCTATCCTCCTCTCTCATTCGCTCCTCATGCAACCGACTCCAAGACTTCTCCCGAGCATCCCCAGTCTCCTGGAACTCACTGCCTCAACACGTCAGACTATCTACTACACTCGCAAGCTTCAAACGGAACCTAAAGACTCATCTGTTCAGAAATGCCTATAACCTTCAATGACCTCACTGCTTCACCACCGTGCGGAGCTGCCGCCCCACCACCGTGCGGAGCTGCCGCCCCACCACCGTGCGGAGCTGCCGCCCCACCACCGTGCGGAGCTGCCGCCCCACCACCGTGCGGAGCTGCCGCCCCACCACCGTGCGGAGCTGCCGCCCCACCACCGTGCGGAGCTGCCGCCCCACCACCGTGCGGAGCTGCCGCCCCACCACCGTGCGGAGCTGCCGCCCCACCACCGTGCGGAGCTGCCGCCCCACCACCGTGCGGAGCTGCCGCCCCACCTACACCCCACCTACTGTCTCCTCCCCAAAATCCTTTAGTATGTAAGCCCGCAAGGGCAGGGCCCTCTTCCCCCTGTGCTAGTCTGTCTATTGTAACGTGTACATGTATTCTGTATGTAACCCCCTCATGTACAGCACCATGGAATCAATGGTGCTCTATAAATAAACAATAATAATAAACAATAATAATAATGCCCAAAAAAAGACTTCTCCGGTCAACCCACTCTAGACCTCAAGTTACAGAACAAGCAAGTTTTGTCTTAATCATTTCAGAATGGAGTCCCTTTACTCAGTGATGGGATTCATGGATCCCAACGAATTCCTCTGCTCTATGGACCATTCAAGGTGCCAATCTTCACCATTTTTCTTGGACACCAAATGTTTCTCTGCTTCGCAGCTCAACAGCGTCGTTTCCACTTTGTAGCCCTCTCCTTTGTACTGGCCACTGCTCCCAGAGTGTTCACCAAGATCATGGCGGTGGTAATGGCCATACTACAAGCTAAAAGAATAATTTTCATTTTTTACCTAGACTATCGCCTCATCAAAGTCCCATCCTTCTCGGCAGCTTAGCAGAGTCTCCAGATCACTCTACTCTCACACCTTGGTTGGATTATCAACACTCCAAAGTCGTCTTTGATTCTGTCTCAGCTCTTGGTTTTTCGAGAGAGGCTTTTTGTCTCAAGACTACCAAAAGTCTTTCTTCCAGAAAAATGTCTGCTCTACACCAAGACATTTGTCTGTTAAGATGTCCTTGTCCACGGCCCCTACATTTCATTTGGCATTATGGTGGCTCCTTTCAAGGCAGTCACCTTCGTACAGTTCTATAGCAGACCACTACAGCTCCATTCTAGCTCTGAGAGACTGGACTATCCATTACCTGGAACAATCGGTCTCTTTTTCACTTTGAGATAAGTAGTGACTTATTGGCTGATGTCCACATTCGCACGTGAGGGACGGTCATTTCTTCCGATTCATGGGCAGATTTTAACGACTGATCCAGTCTCCTTGGTTGGGGAGCGGTCTTCCACAATCTTGCAGTCCAATGTCAGTGAAACACACAGGAGTCTTCTTTGTCCAGCAATATCCTTGAGATCAGAGCAATTCTTCTGTCCCTTCTTCATTGGCGGGACAATCCTTCTGGCCTTCCTGTTCACATTCAGTGAGTCAGTCAACGTCACAGCGATGTTCATAAACCACCAGGGAGGTACGCAAAGTCGATCACCCATAACAGAAGCTTCAGATTCTCTCTTGGGCAGAACAGAGTTCCAGCCATATAGGCAGTCCACATTCCCGGCCTGGACAACTGGGCCACGGACATTCTAAGTTGCGATGGTCTGACCACGGGGAAATGTTTTCTAAACCTGGCTGCATTCGAGCAGATTTGTCTTTGGTGGCACTCCCTGGACGTTGATCTGATGGCATCCAGATTGAACAATCAGGTTTCTCTGTTTGGGTTTAGGTCATGTGATCCGTTTGCCATTGACGCCCTAGCAATCCCATGGTCCCAGGTCTGCCTTCCCGTTATTTCTTTCTCTGCCTCTACTACCCAGGCTGATCAAAAAGATCAAGGCAGAAGACGTACCAGTCATCTTGATCTCCCCAGACTGGCCCAGATGGATTTGGTATGCTTAGCTGGTCAACCTCCTCGAAGACGTCTCATGGAGACTCCCAGATTGTCAAGAGCTGCTTTCTCAAGGCCCCCTCTTCCACCAGAATTCACAGCCTCTCAATTAAACGGCCTGGCTGTTGAAGATGGAGTTTTGAAGGCCTCTGGTTTCTCCGATTTTCAAGTTATTCAGACCATGATTAGAGCCCGAAAACCTCCCTCTTCCCATATCTATCTCATCGTACCAGGAAGGCCATCTTTCGTTGGTGTGAGTCCAGTCACGTGGCTTCTGTTTCTCCTGGCCTTCTAACAGCTGGGCATGGCTGCAAGTCAAGCAGTCCGCTCCATCAAGGGTCAAGTCTCTGCTCTTCCCATTGTGTTTCAGAAAACTTTAGTGCTATGTCCTCAAATTTGGACACTTTTTTTATTTTTTTTTCTGGCCTAGCTCAGAGTTCCTCCCTACCGGCCTCTGGTGGAACCATGGAATCTTGTTTTGGACTCACTATTACGTCTTCCCTTCGAACCTCTTCGGGAGGTGTCTGTCCTTTCTATCTTGGAAGGTTACTTTCCTAGTAGCCATTATGTCTGTTAGGCAAGTTTCTGAGAGTGTTGCAAGCGGCAGTGGTTTGTCGCTGTCCTCGCTGTATGTGGTTTTCTTGTTTATCTTTCTTCCCTCCCTTAAACTGCTTCGGGATTTCCCATGATATTCCTGTATCTCTTAATGAAGCGATAGAGAAAAGAGGATTGGGGTACTCACCATAAAATCTTTCTCCGAGCATTCATTGGGGGACACAGTGCTCTCCCCTTAGCTTTGTGCCAGTTAGTGGGTATATCTCCTGAGGAAGAGCCAACTTTATTTATTTTTTTGCCTAGTTTCAGCCTCTTCGTGGCAGCAGCATACTCATGACCTTCCTATGAAGGCTCTCAGAATTTACAGTGAGCACCTAAAATCCTTTATCCTCTCGCCCCCGTGCCCCAGTGCATAAGCTCCGGCCCCCCCATGGCGTCTGCCTTTACTACCATGTGACAGAGCGGTTGGTGGTGCAGAGTTCACTGTAATAGAAGCCACCGGGGTAACTGGTCCGTTTATGTCATTTCTCCTCCTGAATCTTCCCCATCACCTGTGCTATTATTGAGAAGGGGAAGGAGCCGCAGCAGCTCAGCCACAGACTGGAGACCCCGAAATGTTACAGAGCGGGGGCCGAGTGCTGAGGAGCAGAGATCATCATGTACAGAAAATGGAAAAAACAAAAGCATAAAATTAGTAAAAAAAAAAACCCCAACCCAAATATATATATTTGTTTTTACTATAAGTTGTTTTTTTAGGATTATTTGTAAAATATATGTTATACTGTATTTTTCGGATTATAAGACACACTTTTCCTCCCACAAATTTGGGAAGAAAACGAGGGGTTCGTCTTAAAATCCGAATATTGCTTACGAAGTGGAAAATTGGCACGGCCGGGCTGCCTTCTCCGTGGGGCCGGGCTGCCTTCTCCGTGGGGCCGGGCTGCCTTCTCCGTGGGGCCGGGCTGCCTTCTCCGCGGGGCCGGGCTGCCTTCTCCGCGGGGCCGGGCTGCCTTCTCCGCGGGGCCGGGCTGCCTTCTCCGCGGGGCCGGGCTGCCTTCTCCGCAAGGCCGGGCTGCCTTCTCCGCGGGGCCGGGCTGCCTTCTCCGCGGGGCCGGGCTGCCTTCTCCGCGGGGCCGGGCTGCCTTCTCCGCGGGGCCGGGCTGCCTTCTCCGCGGGGCCGGGCTGCCTTCTCCGCGGGGCCGGGCTGCCTTCTCCGCGGGGCCGGGCTGCCTTCTCCGCGGGGCCGGGCTGCCTTCTCCGCGGGGCCGGGCTGCCTTCTCCGCGGGGCCGGGCGGCCTTCTCCGCGGGGCCGGGCTGCCTTCTCCGCGGGGCCGGGCTGCCTTCTCCGCGGGGCCGGGCTGCCTTCTCCGCGGGGCCGGGCTGCCTTCTCCGCGGGGCCGGGCTGCCTTCTCCGCGGGGCCGGGCTGCCTTCTCTGCCTCGCCGGGCTGCCTTCTCTGCCTCCCCGGGCTGCCTTCTCCGCGGGGTTGGGCTGTCTTCTCTGCCTCGCCGGGCTGTCTTCTCTGCCTCGCCGGGCTGCCTTCTCCGTGGGGCCGGGCTGCCTTCTCTGCCTCGCCGGGCTGCCTTCTCTGCCTCGCCGGGCTGCCTTCTCTGCCTCGCCGGGCTGCCTTCTCTGCCTCGCCGGGCTGCCTTCTCCGGGCGGGCTGCGGTGGCTGTATGGAGCAGGCCTGTGCTGCAGGTGTCCCAGATGCTCTGTGTTGAAATGATGGCTCCTGGAGTCAGCACATGCACAGATGGAGTTCTCGGCTGAGAGCTCCATCTGCGCATGCGCTACTCTGGGTGCCATTTTTTTTTTTTGAAGCCCGGACCGCCAACAGAGCATTTGGGACACCTGCACCACAGGCCTGCTCCACACAGCCACCGCAGCTTCCACTGCCAGGACCGATCCCACCAGCACCGCCCCTGCCTCCTGTGACCCCACTTCACTGCTGCCGCCCCCTCCGGCAAGACAGCCATATACTTGTTGCATGTGATGGATGAAAGCCTTGCTGTGCATCCTCTATATTGTACATTGTGTCTTCCAGGGCAAGTTGGATGACTACCGGGATCGAATGGACAAAGGAGAACGGCTGAATCAGGACCAACTGGTAATTGCACAACGCCCCTCTCATTTCAGCGCTGATTTTAGTGAACGTGGCACCGTCTGGTTTTGCTACTTTAGCATAGAACCAGTTGAGGAGCTGACACCGGCCGTAGAGTCCTATGAGATCCGCAGGCTGCCTGAGGCCGGACCTTCCGGGTAACTCGGACAGTAACTTCCAGCCATGGTTTTGGGATCTATTTGTAACTCGATCATGTTTTTGGCTAAATTGCATCCACCCAAATGACTGAGACCGACTGGAGAGTCCCTAAACTTCTGCCTAAAAATAAAATAGAAAGTTTTAGGAGAGAAGTAAAAGACACTCCTTTAGGTGACGGCCCTGTAATGTGAAAAGGCTTTCGAGCCGTTAACTTTTTCTATTTACGTTTTTAAGGATGCGGTGGCGAAATATCAAGAGGTTGTGACAAACATGGAATTTGCTCGTGAACTTCAAAAAAGTTTTATGGCCTTGGGACAAGATGTAAGTGGATGAAATCCTCCATTCCCCCAATCTTCCTTTTTCTTTGCACTTCTCAATTGGTTTGGGGGCATTTTGGTATCTGTGTAACCGGCCGTCTGCAAAGCGTATGATCCAAGCTATCCGTATCATAATAATATTTTATAATCTTTATTTTTATATAGCGCTAACATATTCCGCAGCGCTTTACATACATCAGGAACACTGTCCCCATTGGGGCTCACAATCTAATATCTGTATGTCTTTGGAATGTGGGAGGAAACCCACAAAAACACGGGGAGAACATACAAACTCCTTGCAGATGGTGTCCTTGGTGGGATTTGAACCCAGGACCCCAGCGCTGCAAGACTGCGGTGCTAACCACTGAGCCACCACAAGACTGCAGTGCTAACCACTGAGCCACCACAAGACTGCAGTGCTAACCACTGAGCCACCACAAGACTGCAGTGCTAACCACTGAGCCGCCGTGCTGCCAATATGATAGACCTCTGCAATGCTGTTGTCTTGCAGCCCGGCCGGCTCTTGTGGCTGTAATACGGAGGCTATCATCCTCGTGACTCCTCAGGGGGAATTTGCTCCCTTTTTTTGGCTTGCTGCGGTTTACTTTAGTCCGTTTTTAATATGCACATTAATCATTTTAGATTCAGAAAACTCTCAAAAAAGCGTCTCGTCGAGAGCAGCTCCTGCGCGAAGAAGCAGAACACAAACGATTAAAAACGGTGCTGGAGCTCCAGTTCATCCTGGATAAACTCGGAGACGAGGAAGTCCGCAACGACTTGAAGCAAGGGTTAAACGGCGTTCCTGTCTTGTCCGAAGAAGAACTCAGTGTATTGGATGAGTTTTACAAACTGGTGGAGCCTGATCGGGACCCAACGATAAGGTAAAATAGCCATCATCTTGGGCCGAGAGGTCTTAAAGGGGTTTTTAAAATATTGATGGCACAACCCATGCGCAGGTGTTAGAAAGAAGCTTCTAATCCTGCACAATCCCTTTATGTGCCCCTCTTAAAGTTACATTTACACACCTATCAGCTTGGCTTTAGGTAATTGGCAAAGCTGAGCCGTTAGGTGTTCAAGGTGTACCGTATTTTTCGGATTATAAGACGCACTTTTCCTCCCAAAAATTTGGAAGGAAAATGAGGGGTGTGTCTTAAAATCCAAATATAGCTTTACCTGGGGGACCTGTCTGTGCGGCGATCGGGTGCATTCAGGCGGCTGGGTGCAGGCGGCAGCCGGTTGCCTATCGGTGCCAGCTGCCTCTCTGTGCGGGTAGCCTACTGGCTGCCACTCTGTGCGAGCGGGCGGCTGTGCGGCAGGTTTCACAGGGTGCCCGCGGTCCCAGTTTCAAATGATGGCGCCGGGAGTCGGCGCGTGCGCAGATGGAGGCCTTGGATGAGAGCTCCATCTGCACATGGGCCGCTCCAGGCGCCATCATTTGAACCGGGACCGCGGACACTGGTACACTCTCTGACCCGCCGTGCCTGCCACCACAGACGACGCTGTGCCTGCCAGCACAACCTTTGCCTCCTGTGACCCCGCTTCACCACCACTGCTTCCCCCCCTCCAGTAAGACGACAAAGGAGCATAAGACGGACCCCATTTTTATTTTTTTTTCCCCTTTTTTATCTCTAAATTTGGGGTGCGTCTTATAATCAGGTGCATCTTATAAAGCGAAAAATACGGTATATGATGCAGATTCTTCAGGTGCAAAATTTGTAGTATTGTGGAGGAGATTTTACGCAATTCTCTCTAGTAAATTTAGCCGCTCTACAGGTTTGACATCAATTTCTGCAACGTTTATTTACTGCAGATTTGACCCTTTGCAGTGAGGCTACTTTCACACTTGCGTTGGACGGCTTCCGTTGCTATCCGCAGCCTTGAGGAATTACGGTAACCGTTGCAGGAAACCGTTATATTCCTCATAGACTTCTATTAGCTACGGATAGCAACGGATGGTCTTGAGTTCCATCCGCTGCACGACGCAGCGTCGTTGTTTTGACGCTGCGTCGGGCAGAGGAAACGCTGCATGTAACGTTTTTTGAGCAGCGCAATCCGTAGGATTTCGCTGCGCTTGCTCTCTTTGGCACCCTGCACTCGTAACCAGGGTAAACATCGGGTTACTAAGCAATGCGCTCTCCCTAGTTACCCGATATTTACCCTTGCTACGGGTGCGGGGAGCCCGACACTTTCCCGCTCGGGTCCGCCCCCTCCTGCACTTCACTTCATGTGTACACATGCACGCACTCACACTCACCTGTCCCCAGCCTTGCATTCCTCGCTACACTGACGTCCTCAGTGCCATGATCCCGCTCGGCTCCACAAACCCCGAACTCCGCCCCCCTCACACATTCTCGGTGGCCGAACGATCAGCTGATCACCCGGCGACCGGCTGCTGTGAGTGATCGGCTGATCGTTCACAATAGTCTGCCGCCGGTAAAACGAAAGAAGAAGAAAAAAATAAAGATTCCGTTGTTCTGTACGATCCGTTGTGCCACTAAATGCAACACATCCGTTGCATCCGTCACACAACGCAATGCTACGGAAGCCGTTCAACCCAAGTGTGAAACTAGCCTGAAAGGGGTGAAATCTCCAGGAATTCTGCACCCTCTGATGAGGAAATGTCCCGTGTGGACATAGACCTAGAAAGGAGCTGGTAAATTGGGGGGGGGGTGTCATGGACGCACAGAGAAGCTCTGGGCCCTGTCTGGATTAGTTGGGGCTGTGGATGGATGATTTGTCTCTAGCAGCTTCTTACATTTACGTGGTGTGTATATATAGGGACTAAGTAAATGCTGTGTGTATATGTATATATATATCTATATATATAATTGCCTTATTCTGTTTGTCTGTCTGTCTTGCTCCAAAATTGTGTCCTTACCGTGACATGTCCTTACGGTGACAAACAGCGGATTGACCGCTGGGTTCGCCATGGCCCCGCCCCCCCCCGCACGGATTGGCTACTCGCCGCCTCGGGTCCGCCCCCCCCCCCCCCCCCCCGCACGGATTGGCCATGTCCTTACGGTGACAAACAGCGGATTGGCCGCTGGGCTCACCATGGCCCCACCCCCCACACACGGATTGGCCGCTCGGCTTCACGGATTCACCATGGCCCCACCCCCCCGCACGGATTGGCCGCTCGGCCTCACGGATTGGCCGCTCACCTCGGCTCGTCCCCCCCCGCACGGATTGGCCGCTCGCATCGCCTCGGCTCCGCCCCCCCCGCACGGATTGGCCGCTCGCCCAGGCTCCGCCCCCCACACGGAATGGCCTCTCGCCCGGAGGTGAGCGCATCAAGGTCCTGCAGCGGCGGAACACACACACAGGCACACACATAAGAACAGACACACACACACACACACATCAGATCACACTCACTCTCACACACACCTCACACACACATCAGATTGCATCCACACACTCACAACATCCCGTGATATCGCTTGTTTCTCGGCGGCGATACTGTGCAGTGACCTTCCAGGACCTGCCGGAGGATCGCAACACACAAACACCGCTCTCACCCCCCGCCACACCCAGAACATACATACATATATACATACACATATATATATATATATATATATATATATATATATATATATATATATATATAAAAAATCATACATTAAGTACACAATAAGAAAATTCTAGAATACTTGATGCGTAGAATCGGGCCACCTTCTAGTGTGTGTGTATGTATATATATATATATATATATATATATATATATTATAATATATTATAAATACATATACATGTCCACTGCCATTGATTCAGGAGCGGATCTGAGATGTCTTCTCTTCTTTCTCATTAGGTTGGGTGAGCAGTATGAACAGGCGTCCATTCACTTGTGGGACGTCCTTGAAAGCAAAGACAAGGCCGTGTGTGGAACCACATGTAAGGCGTGTGTAAAGCCCCCCCCCTATACCTGTGCATGGGCTGAGCTGCTGCGCGGCCGGTACCGGAGTGCACGGCACACAATGCTGCATTGCCTGCGCTGGCTCTTCCTTAGTCAGCAGTGACCCAGCCTCCACGCCGCGGCTTCTGCCCTCTCAGCAGGATTGCTGCTGATTGCACACAATGTGCCCGCTTTCTAGAAAATCAGATTACAAGCAACAAAGAATTTGCAAGAATTGGGTCTTCATCTCTGAAGCCGATGCACGGGGAGGGAGCAGGGCTTGGCACAACATTCGGTTAAGGCCGTTCTCCAATCCCAGCTCACATCTGTGCTGATGACGGTGCACCAGAAGATGACCGCATGGCTAATCCGGTATTATACGCCGGTCATTAGAGTAGGACACACGACCGATGCTGGTGAATCGTGCACACACATAGCCCTTCTCACATACCATCTAAAAGGGAGGTCTCTCCTGACTGTATTTAGACTTTTCTCCTTAGACCCCACAATAGCTTCTCATACAGCCAGATCAGATCTCATACTTTGCGCAGATGAGGGACAATCACCCTGAAACACTGTTTGCAAATTGAGGTTCTGATCTGGCATAAATCCTAGGTCATATGAAAAGGCTCGTTAAAGGGAGACTTTAGACTTTTAGGATTGCTTCTCCCAATAGGTGGCGCTAGAGTTCGTCTCCTTCCTCCCTGAAGACAATTTAATGTATTCAGACTGAAATCTCACACTTAGCATGATAGGCACATGTGTGGGTGAGGCAGCCATAATATGGATAAAGAATAAGGTCTGCAATATGGGCATGTGGATTTGCAAGACGCCTCTGCATCAGTGTTGGCCTCTGTTTGCCTACGGATCAGTAGGGCGGCTGGGTGACCCCATAGTGCGGCTTTTATTCCCCTTTTGTGATTAGGACTGATAAGATCTTGTCTTGTTTTCTCTAGATAAAGCTCTGCATGAGCTGCTGGATCGTGTCCTCCAGAGTGGATATTTCGATAGCCCCCAGAATCACCACAACGGGCTCTGTGAGGAGGAGGAAGCCCTTGCAGTGCCGCCTGCAGAAGAACAAGCGCCCGAGCTTGGTATTTTCATGACTTTTTGTCATTCTCCCTTCATGTGGATTTCCTTAGCATTGCACAGGTGATGCCATGATCACCTGTGCCGGTGATTAAATTATCACCTGTGCAATAATAAAGAAATCCCGAAAACATGACATGTTGGTGGCTTTTGAGGACGGAAGTTGGAGAGCATTGATCCCCAACGTGCGTTTCGGTTGTAAAACTGCAACTTCATAATTGGTTTTATGACAGATGTAGAGTCACCGGTTAAGTGACATTGCTGTAGGGGGTTCATTGGGTGTAAATGACTTCTTGTTTGAACCCTAAACTATATAGATCTATATGAGTGGTCAACTTGTAGAGAACTTTAGAGGTTATTCCTCAACACGTGGACAGGTGATGGGTTTCTGATTGGTGAGGGGTGACAGCTGGGATACGTGCCACCACTCCATTCATTCTCTATATGACTGTACCTGGCCGTCTCCAGCAGCTCCATAGACAATGAATCGGTGGCTCCATTTTGCTAGATTCTGCTGCTAGGATTCTGTGGGGACCCCAGTGGTCGGACTTTCAATGTCTGTAAAGACCAGCTCCATGCATTGTTTCACAACACCCCCCCCCCCCCATACATTAAAAATATATATTACAGCTTATGGTCTTCTCCAGTGCCCACTGCCTCTCTGGTCCTCTTTTACACCATAGGACTTAAATCAGACCAGCCGGGGAGGAGTGGGGAGGTCACAGCTTTGTTTTTAGCTGCATTTTCTCCTAATGTATATATTTTTTTTTTCCCCATAGGCTTAGAACCCGAAACTGTGGAGGAATATGCTGAGCCCACTGAAGTAGAGTCCACCGAGGTAAGGGCTTTTCAGGCAGCATCTCGGACTGACTTGTGCTGATTCCGGTGGGAAATTGAGCCGCGTCCAGTATGGGCAGCTCTCCGGGACGAGGAGTCTTATGCAGCAGCTGATTGGGGGGGAATAATGCCCCTCTGCAAGTAAAAGCCGCTGTTTCTATAAGCTGTAATTTTAGCCAGTGGTGATAAGAGGACTGCGGACTTCTGTGCAATGGAAAATGCTGTCCTGCCGATGGCTCCTGCAGATCACGCCGGGAAGGGGTTAAACTTTCTGCTGGATATATTGGTTTATTAAGATAAAATCATTAAGGCTGTGTGTCCACGGTGCTTTTTTATGTGCAGATCTTCTGCATACAAAAAAAACACATTTTGGCAGGAAAAACGCAGCAGAATGAAAAACACTTTTTCATGTTTGCGTGTTTTTTTTTTGTTTTTTTTTGCATTTAGTTATGGCGATCGCAGGGATTCAGGTGCTGTACCCCCACAATCACTGCCAGGTCTCCAGCTGTTACACCCGGGGCCCGGCTCTCATTGGTCGATGTGGTCCCGCACTCCTGGTAGTTTAAGGCTGGGGCCACATGGGGGACTAATGCAATCCTCGCATGACACTCAGCTCACGCTGGCAGCACAGCAGGAGCCGAGTGTCACTGTGACTGTGGTCCGATCATGCGATCGGACCACAGCTGCCGGGGGTGGGCCGGCACTGAGGAGGGGACGGCCGGCACTGAGGAGGAGAGGGAGGGATTTATCTCCCTCTCTCCTCCGTAGCTGGCTATTGCCATTCTCGCATTGCACTCGTGGTATACCGGTATATTGCGAACGAGTGCAGTGCGATCTTTCTCTTGCCCCATAGACTTGAATGGGTGCGAGAGAAACAAGGATCGCATTGCACCTGCAGCATGCTGCATTGTTTTCTTGGTCCGATTAGGGCTGAGAAAATAATCGCTCATGTGTGCTGGCACATATTGGTCCAAGTGGAATGCGATGTTCTATCACATTCCACTCGCTCTGGTTTTCATCTCGTGTGTCTTAGGCCTAATCCCCTGAATGTTGCTATCAATGCGATCACAGCATTCAGGGGTCAGGAGAGGGATCACTTACCTCTCCCTGACAATTGGGTCAGTGGAATGTGATCACAGGGACCCGATCACTGCCATGGCAACCCTGAGTTGTCACCATGACGACCCTGGGTTACTGAGCTATGGAGAGCCTCACGCACTATGCTGTATGCATGGTGTGTGAGGTGAAGTGCTTCGCTATAATCCCCTGTAGTGATAAAGCATTGCTGGGGATTATAGAAAAACAGAAAAAAAAATGCAGAATCAATTGACGCGCTGCAAGGAAAAGAGAAGCAGCAGCGTGCGCACAGCAAGTCAGGATTCCCATACACTTCCCTGCAGTATTGATTAAAATCTGCAAGGAAAAATGCATGAAAAAAAGCAACGTGTGCACAGAGCCTTAAGGGGGTTTACTACTAAATACAGTTTTCTGCTCACAGGATGGGTCCCAGCCTTCAATCTCTCTCTCGGTCCCATCATTCAATCTTCAGACTCTGGGTCTGAGCCCCCCATGTAAATAGATAGTTTTGCGTGTGTGGTAATGGTCTTAGATTTCGGAGCACAGCTCAGATATTTTTTCTCTATCGGCAGCATGTGGATGAGAGGCTACAGTTTCTGCTCCTGTAACATGCTGTGGTTTCCCGCATGCAGTCTTGCTTTATTGGCAGGTGATTTACAGACCGGTGGCATAATCTTATTTCAGCGGTCAGTCACTTGTGTCCGGGTGGCCGGTTCCTATCTCCATCCATGGCCGGGTGGGCGAGGGCTCGTCTGAAGCTTTCTCCTCTGGTTCTCATTTCCCTCTGGGTGGCTTTACACTTTCATGCTCCGGCGTCTTGTCCTTTGATCCTCCTGTCGTCTGCTTGTGTAGACATTTGTGTGATTTCTTTCCCCCTACAGTTTGTGAACAGACAGTTCATGGCAGAAAGCCAGTTCAGCAGTGAGAAGGAACAAGTTGATGACTGGACCGTAGAAACTGTTGAAGTAAGTGCGACTTTACCTCACTCCCTCCTTTCAAGAAGAGCGACCATTAAGGCCTTGTATATTTAATGCGGATGGATAATACATATTTTGGGGGGTGTTGTGAGACTTCACAAAGCGTTTGCTGGAAGCCTGGCTTTACCCGTTTGTGATCATTTTTCCTTTCTGCTGTCAATTATATAGATATAGATATAGATATATAATATGTATATAAATATTATGTATATTAATATTATATATATATAGAATATATATATAATATTTATATATAATATTTATATGTGTGTATATATATATATATATATATATATATAATATTAATATGTGTATGTGTGTATATATATATATATATATATATATATAATATTATTATATATATATATATATATATATATAATATTATTATAAATATATATATATATATATAATATTATTATAAATATATATATATATATATATATATATATAATATTATTATAAATATATATATATATATAATTTAAATATATATAATAATATAAATATATATAATATTATTATAAATATACATATATATATATAATTATACTAGAAGGTGGCCCGATTCTACGCATAGGGTATTCTAGAATTTACGTATTGTGTAGTTCATGTATGATTTTTGTTATATATATATATAGATGTTGTTGTGTGTAGGTTTGTGTAGGGCGCTGTACATGTTCTGGGTGTTGTCTGGGTGTGGCGGGGGGTGAGAGCGGTGTTGTTTGTGTGTTGCGTGTGTTGCATTGTTTGTGGAGCGCTGTGTGTCTGTAGCGTTGCGTGTGTGTTGCGCGGTTTGTGTGGGTGTGGTGTGTTTTGGGGGGAGGTATGTTTTGTGCAATGTGTGTGTTGTGCGGTATGTGCGTATATTTATGTATGCCGCGGTGTTTGTGTGTTGGGTGTTGTGTGTGTGCAGCGTTGTCTGTGTGTGTGGGTGTCTGTGTAGGGCGGTGTTTGTGGTTCCCAGTGTGTGTGTGTTGTGTGTGTGTGTGTGTGTGTGTTGGGGGGAGGTGTGCACCTCCCATCGTGCTCCATCCCCCATGCTGCGCACCCCCCATCGTGCTCCACCCGCCATGCTGCGCACTCCCAAACGTGCTCCATCCGCCATGCTGCGCATTCCCAAACGTGCTCCATCCCCCATGCTGCACCAGCATCAGCCTCTCTACCCGCAGCATCAGCCTCTCTCCTCCCAGCATCAGCCTCTCTCCTCCCAGCATCAGCCTCTCTGTCCCCATCATCAGCCTCTCTCCTCCCAGCCTCAGCCTCCCCCAGCATCAGCCTCTCTTCTCTCAGCCACCCCCCTCCCAGCCTCCCTCCTCCCAGCCTCCCCCAGCATCAGCCTCTCTCCTCCCAGCCTCCCCCAGCATCAGCCTCTCTCCTCCCAGCCTCCCCCAGCATCAGCCTCTCTCCTTCCAGCCTCCCCCAGCATCAGCCTCCCCCAGCATCAGCCTCTCTCCTCCCAGCCTCCCTCCTCCCAGCCTTCCCCAGGATCAGCCTCTCTCCTCCCAGCCTCCCTCTTCCCAGCCTTCCCCAGCATCAGCCTCCACCTCCCAGCCTCCCTCAGCATCAGCCTCCCCCAGCATCAGCCTCTCTCCTTCCAGCCTCCCCCAGCATCAGCCTCTCTCCTTCCAGCATCAGCCTCCCCCAGCATCAGCCTCTCTCCTCCCAGCCTCCCCCAGCATCAGCCTCCCCCTCCCAGCCTCCCCCAGCATCAGCCTCCCCCAGCATCAGCCTCTCCCCTTCCAGCCTCCCCCAGCATCAGCCTCCCCCAGCATCAGCCTCCGCCTCCCAGCCTCCCCCAGCATCAGCCTCCGCCTCCCAGCCTCCCCCAGCATCAGCCTCCGCCTCCCAGCCTCCCCCAGCATCAGCCTCTCTCCTCCCAGCCTCCCCCAGCATCAGCCTCTTTCCTCCCAGCCTCCTCCATCATCAGCCTCTCTCCTCCCAGCCTTCCCTAGCATCAGCCTCCCCCTCCCAGCCTCCCCCAGCATCAGCCTCCCCCAGCATCAGCCTCTCTCCTTCCAGCCTCCCCCAGCATCAGCCTCCCCCAGCATCAGCCTCTCTTCTCCCAGCCTCCCCCAGCATCAGCCTCCCCCTCCCAGCCTCCCCCAGCATCAGCCTCTCTCCTTCCAGCCTCCCCCAGCATCAGCCTCCCCCAGCATCAGCCTCTCTCATCCCAGCCACCCCCAGCATCAGCCTCCCCCAGCATCAGCCTCTCTCCTCCCAGCCTCCCCCAGCATCAGCCTCCCCCAGTATCAGCCTACACCCTCCCAGCCTCCCCCAACATCAGCCTCCCCCAGCATCAGCCTCCCCCAGCATCAGCCTCTCTCATCCCAGCCACCCCCAGCATCAGCCTCCCCCAGCATCAGCCTCTCTCCTCCCAGCCTCCCCCAGCATCAGCCTCCCCCAGCATCAGCCTACACCCTCCCAGCCTCCCCCAACATCAGCCTCCCCCAGCATTAGCCTCCCCCTCCCAGCCTTCCCCAGGATCAGCCTCTGTCCTCCCAGCCTCCTCCAGCACGCCGTGCTCCTCTGCCGACACTCACAGATCCGATCGCATACACTCACACACACTCACACACACCCGATCGCATACAGTCACACACACCCGATCGCATACACTCACACACACCCGATCGCATACACTCACACACCCCCATATCGCATACACTCACACACACCCGATCGCATACACTCACACACATCCGATCGCATACACTCACACACACACACACACTGACGATATTGCACATACGCGCTCACACTCACAACATCCGGAGATACCACATGCTTCCGGCCATGTGATCCTCCGGCAGGTCCTGGAAGCTCAAAGCACAGTATCGCCGCCGAGAAGCAAGCGATATCCCAGGATGTTGTGAGTGTGTGGATGCGATGTGATGTGTGTGTGAGAGTGAGTGTGATCTGATGTGTGTGTGTGTCTGTTGTTATGTGTGTGAGTGTGGATTTTCCGCCGCTGCAGGACCTTGATGCGCTGGTAACTATGCTACCATGGTTACCAGCGCATCCCATCCCCCACTTGCACGGGAGCCCACACCAGCATACGGCGGCAAACCCCAGCAATGCGAGGGTTTGTGTCGGCTGGGTTGGCGGCGTATGCTGGTGTGGGCTCCCGGGGGTATAGTACTCACCTGGGAGTCGTGTCTCCGTGTCAGTTCGGGGGATGCGTGCGGGGGGCGGGGCCAGAGCGAGCGTGCATTGCGTGAGGGGGGCGGGGCGTGGCCGAGTTGCCAATACGTGCAGGGTGCCGGGGCGAGAGGCCAATCCGTGGGGGGGCGGAGCCTGTGCGAGCGGCCGGCCAATCCGTGTGAGGGGGGAGCCAGGGCGAGCGACCAATCCGTGCGGGGGGGCGGGGCCATGGTGAGGCCAGCGGCCAATCCGCTTTGTGTCACCGTAAGGACACAATTTTGGAGCAAGACAGACAGACAGACAGAATAAGGCAATTATATATATAGATTATTATTATTATATTTTTTTATTTTTATTTTTTTTTAAATAGGTTGTGAACTCACTCCAGCAACAGCAGGCTGCATCCCCTCCAAATCCTGAGCCCCTTCCACTAAATGCTATCCCTCAAGTTCAGCCGGATCCCATTGTCCGAAGGCAAAGGGTTCAGGATCTAATGGCCCAAATGCAAGGTCCATACAATTTCATGCAGGTTAGTAAAGACTCCTTCCCCCCCTCACCATACAGAACATATATTGAACCCGATGGAGCCCATGCATCATTCTGTCTTCATAGGACTCTATGTTGGACTTTGACAACCAACCGATTGACCCGGCCATTGTGTCTGCACAACCCATGAATCCAGCTCAGAGCCTGGATCTGCCACAGATGGTTTGTCAGCCAGGTATAACAGGTCAATGAAACTTACATTTATTAAAGGGAACCTGTCACATGGAAAAAAGCTACTAACCTGCATATATGGGATTAATCGCGTTCAGAACTGCGCCTACACATTGAACCCCGGAACGACCTTTATTCCCTTCCCGCAGCATTCCGGTTTCAGTCACAGGGGCGGTGTCACCACTGGTTCAGTCACTGTGTACGGAGAGCGGCGACTGTAACTGACCCCCGCACTGACTGACAGCCGCTCCGCATTAGAAACAGCTGTCAGAGCGGGGGGCAGTTACAGCCGCCCCTCTCCATATAAAGAGCGGTGACTGAACCCCTGACAGCGCCGCCCCCGTGACTGAAAGTAGAACTATGCAGGGCAAATAGCAGAAGCTGGATAAACATATAGATGAGATGATCGCAGGGGGTTGGACCCGATGGCCCTTGAGGTCCTTTCCAACGCTACCATTCTATGAATAAAGGCTATTGCCTCGTGACAGCAGCGTTCAATGTGCAGGCGCCGGGCAGGTTTCAAATGCTTTTAACCTGCAGATTAATCCCATAGATGCACTTTAATAGCGTTTTTACAACTGACCGATTCCCTTTAAAGATCTTTCCGTTTGTCCCGGGAAATAAGAGCGCACTGGAGAGTAACAAAACTGTTCTCTTCTTAATTTTAGTTCACCCTGAGACCCGGCTATCGCAGCCCAGCCAAGTTCCAGATAGCACACAGGTGAGCACAAGATGCAATTACACTTGATATTCTTAGTGTCCAGCCTCCAATGCTATAGAAAATCTTAGGCTGTGTGCCCACAGGACTCTGTACCCGCGGATTTTGCCACCAAAAACCTGCGTATTTATCTGGATTTTCCAGATAAATCCGCAGGATTAAGCAAGTACAGACACTCCCCATGTTATCCTATGAGATTTGGGCAGTGCTGTATCAATGGTGCAGTATGTGCGGCTGCGGAATATGCTGCTGATGTCCCGCAGCCACACATAACTTCATGTCAATTATTCCTGGGGAAATATCTGCGGAATTCCCGCTCCTCCACTATGGAGATACAGGGCGGGAATTCCGCAGGTATTTCCCCACTTGTCCTGCAGGTTTACCGCGGCAAAAAATGCTTGAAACCCGCAGCAATGGATAGCTGCGGATTCCGGGGAGCAGCTGCGGGAAACCTGCGGAAATATCCGTGGGTACATTGTCCCTTGGGCACATAGACTTATGGTGCAGGGCATGAATACATAGCATTGCAGATTCTGCCTGACTCCTGTAGTGAAGCAAACAAATGGTCCGTGCTGCCATTTATTATTAAAATCTGGAAAACCTATTGTGTGCCCTATTGTATTCTTTTATATAATCAGAGGTTGTCAGGGAAAAAAAATATGCCTACAAATCAGCATGGTGGAAGTGTGGACACATGCACCGCTTCCGCACTCCACGGTCGTGCAAGTATATTCATGTGCTTTGTTTTCAGGACTGCTGAGATCATAAGGAGTAAGATAACTGTAAATTACTTTGAGCTTGATCTTCTTTCTTGGCAGGTCCCAATGGTATCTTCCACTAGTGAAGGCTACGCTGGGTCTCCACAGATGTACCAAACGTCTCATCCCACAGAGCAGAGGTCCCCAAAAGATGCCATGGAGCAAATTCAGGTAGCACACAACCATTCCAGATCCTCCAGCCGTCCTCCCACCCTTCCGGGGTCCTTCTCTATATCGGCATGTCTTGTTTGCAGGCATCGCTATCCCTAAGTACAGACCCCACACAGACTTCGCCGTCGCTTCCTGCTGCTTCCCAACCTCAGGTGTTTCAGACCGGGTCCAACAAGCCTCTGCACAGCAGTGGTATCAATGTGAATGCTGCTCCATTCCAGTCCATGCAGACTGTAAGTCATGGTGGGAGCCGGTGGGTGGCTTTGCTCGTCGCATGCTTTTCTACAACCAAAACTCTTCAATGGTTTTTTTTCTCTCTCTCTTTTGTTAGGTATTTAATATGAATGCGCCTGTCCCTCCCGTGAATGAGGCAGAAACGCTGAAACAGAACCAGTACCAACCCGGTTACAATCAATCTTTCCCCGGCCAGCCTCATCAAGTGGAACAATCTGATCTTCAACAAGAGCAGCTACAAACAGGTGACCGTTCAGACTGTAAATGTGAAGCCGTACACACGCGGTAACGGGGGTTCAGGGTTTATGGACTTTGCGGTTTATAAGGCAGACAGTCATATTCATTGCTATTCCTCTGCTGGCTTTAGTGGTAAACCCTTACCATGCCGCATCGGACCAGTCTCACCAAGCCTCTGCTGGGCATCAGCAGGCACAACAGCAGAACGCCGGATTTCCTCGCAACAGCCAACCCTTCTACAACAACCGAGGGATGCCCCGTGGCGGACAGCGTGGCAGCAGGGGCTTGATGAATGGCTACAGAGGGCCCTCTAATGGTTTCAGAGGTATGTATCGGAGCAAACCTGGTCACTTCACACGTGTTTTGTTCCTATGTAATCCAAAAAAACCCCTCATGGGTGCTTAATAAATACAGTGTTCATCTCAAAAAGACCCCCATGGACAGATAAATAGTATACACCTGCCCCTAAGAGTCAAAACACCATGAAATAAAATATATGTATTAAAAAATAGACTGACCCAGTTAAAAACAGAGGAGCAAAAATATTCAATAATAGATAGGGAAATTCAAGAGGCAGTATATCTAATATATAAAGCTGAATGTGTGTATGTAGGTGTGTATGTGTGTGTGTGTGTGTATGTCCGGGATTGGCATCTGCACCGTTGCAGCTACAGCCACAAAAGTTTGCACACTCACACGTCTGAACCCCGAGAGCGTCATAGGCTATGTTTTGAGGGGAAATTTTAACCCCGCGCTTTACAGTTATTCGCTAAAAAACCTGCCTCCATTAAAGCGAATGGCGCTGGGAGCCACAGTGCAGCCAGAACTTCAGAAGAATGCGCAGCCACGCCCTTATATGGAATGTTGGCGTGTCACAATGCAGGCAGGGAAAGAGACAGACACAGGGAAAGAGGCAGACACAGACAGGGTAAGAAACCGACATAGACAGGGTAAGATACAGACACAAAGAGACAGACACAGACAAAGAGACAGACTGACAGAGAAAGAGACAGATACAGACACAGGGAAACAGACAGACAGGGAAAGAGAGGGAAAGAGACAGACAGGGTAAGAGACAGACAAAGACAGGGTAAGAGACAGACAAAGACAGGGTAAGAGACAGACACTGGGAAAGAGACAGACAGGGAAAGAGAGGGAAAGAGACAGACAGGGTAAGAGACAGACAAAGACAGGGTAAGAGACAGACAGACAGGTTAAGAGACAGACACTGGGAAAGAGACAGACAGGGAAAGAGAGGGAAAGAGACAGACAGGATAAGAGACAGACAAAGACAGGGTAAGAGACAGACAAAGACAGGGTAAGAGACAGACAGACAGGTTAAGAGACAGACACTGGGAAAGAGACAGACACTGGGAAAGAGACAGACACTGGGAAAGAGACAGACACTGGGAAAGAGACAGACACTGGGAAAGAGACAGACACTGGGAAAGAGACAGACACTGGGAAAGAGACAGACACTGGGAAAGAGACAGACAAGGAAAGTGACAGAGATAGATAGACAGACAGGGAAAGAGACAGACTGAGAAAGAGACAGACTGAGAAAGAGACAGACTGAGAAAGAGACAGACTGAGAAAGAGACAGACTGAGAAAGAGACAGACTGAGAAAGAGACAGACTGAGAAAGAGACAGACTGTGAGAAAGAGACAGACTGTGAGAAAGAGACAGACTATGAGAAAGAGACAGACTGAGAAAGAGACAGACTGAGAAAGAGACAGACGGAGAAAGAGACAGACGGAGAAAGAGACAGAGAGAGACAGAGATAGAGAGCGAGACAGAGATAGAGAGCGAGACAGAGATATATACAGAGGGGGAGACAGACAGAGAATGGGAGAGAAACAGAGAGACAGTTACTATCCCGGGGGTTAATATATTCTATTTATACATTTTATCCCGGGAATGTTAATACATTCTATTTTGTTAACAACAGTTATTAACCCGGGCGAAGCCGGGTAGTACAGCTAGTGTAAATATAAATACCAGCGGGACTACAATAAATAGGTAGAAAATAAATAAAGTAATTTCAAATAATAAATGTATAGCCTAATAAGCCTACAAAATGTTTCTCATAAATATTCCTTCCAAAAAAATATAAAGTGCATAGTGCTCTAATGTGAGACTGCTGCAATTAATATGGTATAAAGCATGGATTTAGATGTGCATTGCCTATGTGCAGAGTCCGTGGAATTCACCTGCCCGCTACCCGACGCACGTTTCGTCCTGCGTTGGACTTTCTCAAGGGAGGGTAGTATAGAAAGTGTTTTGTTCCTAGGATGAGACTATAGTGCAGTTGGTTGTGTAAACCGGTTATGTAGAAATGGCTGGGGATGAAACGTCCTACCCGGAGCAAAGGGCAAATTGTGAAAAGCAGCAAATGCTTACGTAGACAGGACAGACATGCTGCAGATTTTGGCTGTGGATTTTTGCAGGTAAAATCTGCAACAGAAAACACTCGCAGTCAGACAGAGGAGACTTTGCAAATTTCATTCACATGCGTAGAAATGATCTGCGGTTAATTGTAAATCTGCATTCTGTGGATTTGTCGCCACTTTTGCTGCAGATAAATCCACGCGTGGGCTCTGCTTTCTTTATTCTTGGGGCTGGTCACACAGTTTGTGCTGCGTGTTGTAGATCTGCATTTAATCTGTTCTTACACCGACAGGTGGTTATGACGGCTACCGCCCTGCCTTCTCCAACACTCCAAACAGCGGTTATTCACAGCCACAGTTCACGTCTCCCCGGGATTACACCAACAACTACCAACGGGTGAGTGCTGCAAGGAGCCGCGTCCAACTGCGGGGAAATGCCTGGCTGATGTATAGATTGTGCGGACATGGGGCACATTCACACGTAGCAGATATGCGTTAGCTTATGAGCAACATCCACATCTCCTGTCTATTTTGGTGCAGAAATTATTTAAGGGCTCCTTAGGAACAGAAACATGACACCCGACGGTCCCCATTAACTACAATGGGGTCCGGTAAGTTTTTGCAAGGTGTCCAAGTGAAAGAATAGAGCAAGATGATTTTGCACTTTGGAGTTTTGTGACAGTAAAGTAAACATTTTTCTTCATCGTTCCTATGGGAGACCCAGACCATGGGTGTATAGCTTCTGCCTCCGGAGGACACACAAAGTACTACACTAAAAAGTGTAGCTCCTCCCTCCGAGCATATACACCCCCTGGATAACCAAATATAGCCAGTTCAATGCTTTGTGTTCAGGAGGCATACATCCACACATGCATTCTCATCTGATTTTTGATTTTAAAGAGTTGGAAGAAAAGCGGGTCCAAGCCTGGACCCCCGGCATGTCCCTTCTCACCCCACTGTGTCGGCGGTGTTGTTAAGGTTGATTTCAGGGCTGGAGCCTTACATGCCGTGCTCCTTCACCATCCCTCGGGCTCTGGCTTGAAGTGGGAGCCAGCACGGTTCTCACTGCCTTGCAGGAGACCGGTCTCCATCCGCAGCCCTTTCAGGATACTGCCGGACGGAGCACTCATCCCTCAGGGACCTGGCTCTGCGTCTCACAAGCTAAGTATTGAGACGTTATTGTCGGGGGGTCCCTTGCACTTTATTGTGGGGAGAGTGTGTTATTTAACTTTGGTGAGATTTCCGGCCGGTTCTCTGGTTTTCACCTGAGAACCGCGCCGAGGGTGCCTGCGTGCCGGCCGCATTGTAAAATTTAGGCCCCGGCTTCGGCTGCGGCCTAGTTTCGTTTTCACTGCCCCTGCATGTCAGTCATGCAGAGGGACAGTGCGGCTCCGCTCACCGGCCGCTTAGCACAGGGGAGGACACTCCTCTCTGAGGAGATGTTTCCCTCCCCTGTATATCTCCTTGGCCCTCCGGATCCGGCTCTTTGACTAGGCCCCGCCCCCTCTAATCGCTCCGGCGCCATTTTATCAGCGTTCTCATACTGATCGGCGCTGGCTGCAGCATCTCTGCTAATCTGTCTGGGGGTCCGAGCTGTGGGATCCGGAGGGCACACAAACGGTCTGGTAAGCCACAACCTCCGGTTGTGGACCTTCTTATACACTCTCTGAAGCTCATTCTGGCTCAGAGCCCCCACCTCAGCAGCATGTCTCACACGAGGAGCAAGGCTGCAAGGCTGTACTCAATATGCACTGCATGTAAGCTCGTACTGCCTGAACCGAGCACATATCCACATTGTGATGCCTGCTCTAACATGATGGTGCCTCAGCCTGGAGTTTCCCCAGTGATCCCTCCGGCTGCTCCGGCCCCGGTGGCTGAACCCCCGGCTTGGGTAGAATCCTTCTCTAAGTCTATCTCCCAGTCTTTTGCCGACTCCATGGGAGAGTTGTCCCGGACTCTGCTGACCATGCATCAGCCCCCTTCTCAGGGCGCCTCTGCTGCTACGGCTCGCTCTGCAGAGCTCACAGAGGATTCTTCACCTGCTCCCAGACCCCGTCCTCCTAAAAGAAGACGCAGGGTCCCCTCGCCTTCCTCGTCCCGCGGCTCTGATTCCAGAGCTGACTCGCAGGACGAGGAGGATGTCTTTACTGGGGGCTCGGAGGCTACCTCCATGTGCCCCATTGATCTGACCGAGGGTGATGCGGATGTTAGTGATTTGATTGCGTCTATTAATTCTGTACTGGACCTCAATCCGCCTGTATCAGGGGAGCAATCCTCTCTGGCAGAAAAGCACCAGTTTACCTCGCCTAAGAGGACAAGGAGTGTGTTCTTTAACCACTCCAGTTTTCAGGCCACTGTTACCAAGCCCAGAGCCTGTCCTGACAAACGCTTCCCTAAGCGTGGTTCTGATGACCGTTTTCCTTTTCCACCTGAGGTGGTCAAGGAGTGGGCTCACTCACCAAAGGTAGACCCTCCGGTGTCTAGAATCTCAGCCCGGACAGTTGTATCTGTGGCTGATGGCACCTCACTTAAGGATTCCACTGACCGCCAGGTTGACCTTCTGGCCAAATCTGTATATGAGGCGGCAGGGGCCTCGTTCTCCCCATCTTTTGCAGCAGTGTGGGCTCTCAAAGCCATCTCTGCTTCTCTGGAGGAGATGCATTCCCTCACTAGGGACTCCATGCCTGAATTGGTTGCCTTAACTTCCCAGGCTTCAGCCTTTTCAGCCTACGCCATGTCTGCCATGCTGGAGGCTTCTCACCGCACTGCGGTGGCTTCAGCTAATTCCCTCACTATCCGCAGGATCCTGTGGCTTCGAGAGTGGAAGGCAGACGCTTCTTCAAAGAAGTACCTTGCTGGGCTCCCATTTGCTGGGTCCAGGCTGTTCGGTGAACAACTGGATGAGATTATTAAAGAGGCTACTGGCGGGAAGAGTACTTCCTTGCCACAGACTAAAGCCAGGAAACCTGTCCAGGGTAGGAACCAGTCGAGGTTTCGTTCCTTTCGTTCCTCTAACTGGTCGTCCTCTAAGCCCTCGGCCTCGTCCACTAACTCAGCCAAGGACCAGAAGCCCAACTGGCGCACGAAGCCGCGTCCCCAGAAGTCCGCAGGAGCTGCTGCCACCAAGTCAGCCTCCTCTTGACTATCTATCCGCGCCAGCAACGTCCTTAGTCGGTGGCAGGCTCTCCCACTTTGGCGACGTGTGGTTTCAGTACGTCTCCGATCAGTGGGTGAGAGACATCATATCTCACGGCTACAGGATAGAATTTTCTTCCAGTCGGCCAAACAGATTTTCTTTATCGTTCCTTTATGGGAGACCCAGACCATGGGTGTATAGCTAGCGACCTCCGGAGGACACACAAAGCACTACACTCAAACGTGTAGCTCCTCCCTCCGGGCTATATACACCCCCTGGATGACAATCTACCCAGTTCAACGCTTTGTGTTTCAGGAGGATACACACACTTTTATTTCCTCATATTTTTTTTTTCAATTTTATTTTAATTTTTTAAAGATTTGGAAGAAAAGCGGGTCCAGTCTGGACTCCCGGCATGTCCCTTCACGCTCCACTCTGCGGGGTGCTGTTAAGGTTGATCTTCATAAGGCTGGAGCCTTCACATGCCGTGCTCCTTCGCATCCTCTGTCGAGGCTCTGTTTGAAGTGGGAGCCATCACGGTCCTCTCTGCTTGCAGGAGGCCGGCTCCATCCGCAGCCCTGTCTGGTCCCTGCTGGAAGGAGCGTTAACCCCACTCAGGGACATGGCCCTGCGTCTCAAAGCTAAGTATTGAGACGTTTTTTCAGGGGTCCCGGGTGCTTTTATTATGGGGGCAGTATGTGCTTTAGCGTTACTGTTAATTTCGGCCGGTTCTGGGAATTTCCCATGAGAACCGCGCCGACGGTGCCTGCTCGTCGGCCGCACTTTAAAATCTAGGCCCCGGCTTCAGTTTGGGCCTAGTTTCGTTTTTGGCTTCTGCTGTATGTTTTGCATACAGCGCCGCCCACCGCCCGGCCAGCAGAGGGGAGGGCACTCCTCTCTAAGGAGATGTCCCCTCCCCTGTCTACCCCCCTGTATCTCTGTGCTTCTGTTTTCCCGCTCCTGGGCTTATACACGCCCCCCCTCCTTCTCCCAGCGCCATTTTATCAGCGTTTTTATCACTGAGAAGCGCTGGATGCTGCAGCTGCATACTTTTTGGAAAGCTGTCACTTTACAGGGGAGCGGTGAAATCCGGAGGACACAGAGAGCAGGGCTGGTAAGCCACAACCTATGGTTGTGGATTTTTATACACTCAGGCTTTCTACAGGAGTGTGTTTTGGCTGCAGAGCTTCCTCCACAGCAGCATGTCTGTCACTAGGAGCAAGGCTGCAAACATGTATGCTATATGCACTGCTTGCAAGCTTATTCTGCCAGAGCCTAGCACGTACCCACATTGTGATAACTGTGCTAATATGGTTGTGTCTCAGCCTGGAGCCTCCGCAGGGGTCCCTCAGGCTGCTTCGGTCCCGGTGGCTGAACCCCCGGCTTGGGTAGCATCCTTTTCACAGGCTCTTTCCAAGTCGTTTGCCGATTCCATGGGGCAGCTGTCCCAGACGCTGCTGTCTATGCATCAGCCTCCCTCTCAGGGTGTCTCTGCGGCTCCGAGCTCTGCAGAGCCCTCAGAGCATGTCCTAGGACCCCGTCCCCCTAAACGGAGACGCACGGACCCTTCTCCTTCCTCGTCCCACGGCTCTGATTCACAAGCCGAGGTGCAGGGCGAGGAGGATTCCTTTACTGTGGGCTCAGACGCTGCCTCTATGTACCCCATTGATTTGTCTGAGGGTGATGCGGACGTCAGTGACTTGATTGCGTCCATTAACTCCGTACTGAACCTCAACCCACAGGAGTCAGAGGATCAACCCTCTCTGGTAGAGGTACACCAGTTTACCTCTCCTAAGAAACCTAGGAGTATGTTTTTTAACCACTCCAGCTTTCAGACCACTGTTAACAAGCCTAGGGCCTGTCCTGACAAACGTTTTCCGAAACGTAGTTCAGATGACCGTTTCCCGTTTCCACCGGAGGTGGTTAAGGACTGGGCCCAGTCCCCAAAGGTGGACCCTCCAGTGTCCAGAATCTCAGCCCGCACAGTAGTTGCGGTGGCCGACGGCACTTCTCTTAAGGATCCCACTGACCGCCAGGTTGACCTTCTGGCCAAGTCTGTATTTGAGGCGGCAGGAGCCTCCTTCTCTCCGTCTTTTGCGGCGGTGTGGGCTCTTAAGGCTATCTCTGCCTCTCTGGCGGAGATTCATTCCCTTTCCAGGGACTCTATTCCTGAGATGGATGCCTTAACTTCCCGAGCTTCGGCTTTTGCATCCTACGCCATGTCTGCCGTCCTGGAGGCTTCTCACCGCACGGCAGTGGCTTCCGCTAACTCCCTCGCGATCCGCAGGATCTTGTGGCTTCGAGAGTGGAAAGCGGACTCTTCCTCTAAGAAGTACCTTGCGAGTCTCCCTTTTACTGGGTCACGGCTGTTTGGGGAACAGCTGTATGACATAATTAAGGAAGCTACTGGCGGGAAGAGTACTTCCTTGCCACAAGCTAAAGCCAAGAAACCTACCCAGGGCAGGAACCAATCGAGGTTTCGTTCCTTTCGTTCCTCTAACTGGTCATCCTCTAAGCCCACAGTCTCGTCCACTACCGCCAAGGATCGCAAATCCAACTGGCGCGCAAAGCCGCGTCCTCAAAAGACCGGAGGAGCCGCTGCCACCAAGGCAGCCTCCTCGTGACTATCTGGCCGCGCCAGCAACGTCCTTGGTCGGGGGCAGGCTCTCCCACTTTGGCGACGTGTGGTTGCAACACGTCTCCGATCAGTGGGTGCGGGATATCATCACCCACGGCTACAGGATACCTTTTTCCTCCAGCCCGCCAAACAGATTTTTTCTGTCCACCCCCCCCTGCTCCAAAGCCGCCGCCTTCTCTCAGGCCGTGGCATCCCTGCAGACCAACGGTGTAATTGTTCCGGTCCCCGCCCGGGAACGGTTCAGAGGTTTCTACTCAAACCTCTTTCTAGTTCCCAAAAAGGACGGTTCCTCCCGGTCCATCCTGGATCTCAAGCTTCTCAACAAGCATGTTCAGGTGCGGCACTTTCACATGGAATCTCTAAGATCGGTCATTGCCTCAATGACCCAGGGAGATTTTCTGGCATCCATCGACATCAGAGATGCCTATCTGCATGTGCCTATTGCGGTTTCACACCAGCGCTGGCTACGCTTTGCGATCGGAGAGGAACATTTCCAGTTCGTGGCTCTTCCCTTTGGCTTAGCCACGGCCCCCCGAGTGTTCACCAAGGTCATGGCAGCAGTGGTTGCGGTCCTGCACCTCCAGGGGTTGGCAGTGATTCCTTACCTGGACGACCTTCTAGTCAAGGCCTCATCCAGTGTAGACTGTCAGCGGAGTGTCTCGCTCACTCTCGCCACTCTAGTCCAATTCGGGTGGCTTGTCAACCTCCCCAAGTCGACTCTGACCCCGACCCAGGTACTTTTGTACCTAGGGATGCAATTCGAGACTCTGCCGGCACTTGTCAAGTTGCCCTTAGTCAAACAGCAGTCCCTTCGTCTGGCAGTGCGCTCTCTGCTGAGGCACCGCCGTCATTCCATCAGACACCTCATGCAGGTGCTGGGTCAGATGGTGGCGTCCATGGAAGCGGTTCCCTTTGCCCAGTTCCATCTGCGTCCCTTGCAGCTGGACATTCTCCGCTGTTGGGACAAGCGGATCTCTTCTTTGGACAGGCTGGTGGCTCTGTCATCACAGGCCAGGAACTCCCTTCAGTGGTGGCTTCAGCCCCTCTCCCTTTCACAGGGACGGTCCTTCCTGACTCCGTCCTGGGTGATCCTCACCACGGATGCCAGTCTCTCCGGCTGGGGAGCGGTGTTTCTCCATCACCGAGCACAGGGCACTTGGACTCCGTCCGAATCAGCCCTCCCGATCAATGTGCTGGAGATCAGAGCCGTGTTTCTAGCTCTCCTAGACTTTCACCACCTATTGGCGGGCAAGCACATTCGGGTTCAGTCGGACAACGCGACAGCGGTTGCCTACATCAATCACCAGGGCGGAACTCACAGCCGTCTGGCGATGTTGGAGGTTCAACGAATCCTCCAGTGGACGGAGGACTCAAAGTCCACCATATCCGCAGTCCACATCCCAGGCGTGGAAAACTGGGAGGCCGATTATCTCAGCCGTCAAACCGTGGACGGCGGCGAGTGGGCACTGCATCCGTCAGTGTTCAGGTCAATTTGCCGCAAGTGGGGCACTCCGGAAGTAGATCTAATGGCTTCCCGGCACAACAAGAAGGTTCCGGTTTACGTGGCTCGCTTCCACGATCCTCAAGCCTTCGCAGCAGACGCACTGGTTCAGGATTGGTCTCAGTTCAGTCTGGCCTATGTGTTTCCCCCTCTAGCGCTATTGCCTAGGGTTCTGCGCAAGATCCGAATGGAGGGCCGTCGAGTAATACTCATTGCTCCGGACTGGCCCAGGCGAGCCTGGTACCCAGACCTGCTCCGCCTGTCCGTAGGGGTGCCGTGGCATCTTCCGGACCGCCCAGACCTTCTCTCTCAAGGTCCGTTCTTCCGCCAGAATTCTGCGGCTCTCAGATTGACGGCGTGGCTCTTGAGTCCTGGATCCTGACGGCTTCAGGCATTCCCTCTGAGGTCATCTCCACCATGACTCAGGCTCGGAAGTCTTCCTCGGCTAAGATTTACCACAGGACTTGGAAAATTTTCCTGTCCTGGTGTCGCTCTTCCGGCCATGCTCCTTGGCCGTTCGCCTTGCCGACCATCCTGTCTTTTCTACAGTCGGGTCTACAGTTGGGTCTGTCCCTCAATTCACTTAAGGGACAGGTGTCGGCTTTGTCGGTATTGTTCCAGCGGCGTATCGCCCGACTGGCTCAGGTGCGCACCTTCATGCAGGGCGCATCTCACATCATTCCTCCTTACCGACGACCCTTGGATCCCTGGGACCTTAATTTGGTCCTCACGGCCTTACAGAAACCCCCTTTTGAGCCTCTCAGGGAGGTTCCTTTGTCTAGACTTTCACAGAAAGTTGTCTTTCTAGTAGCCATAACTTCTCTCAGGAGAGTTTCTGATTTGGCTGCGCTTTCTTCGGAATCCCCCTTTTTGGTGTTTCACCAAGACAAGGTGGTTCTTCGTCCGACTCCGGACTTTCTCCCTAAGGTGGTGTCTTCCTTCCACCTTAACCAGGACATTTCATTGCCCTCTTTTTGTCCGGCCCCTGTGCATCGCTTTGAGAAGGCGTTGCACACCTTAGATTTGGTGCGGGCGCTCCGAATCTATGTGTCTCGCACCGCCGTTTTTCGGCGGTGCACCTCACTTTTTGTGCTAACCACGGGTCAGCGCAAGGGCCTTTCGGCGTCTAAACCGACCTTGGCTCGTTGGGTTAGGTCGGCTATCGCCGATGCCTACCAATCTTCTCAGGTGCCTCCCCCGTCGGGGATTAAGGCGCACTCGACCAGAGCTGTCGGTGCCTCCTGGGCTTTCAGGCACCAGGCTACGGCTCAGCAAGTGTGTCAGGCTGCCACTTGGTCCAGTCTGCACACTTTTTCTAAGCACTACCAAGTGCATGCTCATGCTTCGGCAGATGCGAGCTTGGGCAGACGCATCCTTCAGGCGGCTGTCGCCCATTTGTGAAGTTAGGTTTTGCCTACTTCTCCGTTTCGTTTATTTCCCACCCATGGACTGCTTTGGAACGTCCCATGGTCTGGGTCTCCCATAAAGGAACGATAAAGAAAAAGAGAATTTTGTTTACTTACCGTAAATTCTTTTTCTTATAGTTCCGACATGGGAGACCCAGCTCCCTCCCTGTTGCC
Organism: Anomaloglossus baeobatrachus; assembly: GCF_048569485.1. Classification (NCBI taxonomy): domain Eukaryota; kingdom Metazoa; phylum Chordata; class Amphibia; order Anura; family Aromobatidae; genus Anomaloglossus; species Anomaloglossus baeobatrachus. The sequence goes on from NC_134362.1 coordinate 17,490,226, forward strand.
TGTTGGCAGTTTTTTTGTTCCGTGTGCTTCACGGCTGTTGTTAGTAGACAGAGTGCTGGTTTTGCCGAGTTTTACTCTATCTCTACTTATGGGTGGATGTCCTCCTTCAGCTTTTGCACTGAACTGGGTAGATTGTCATCCAGGGGGTGTATATAGCCCGGAGGGAGGAGCTACACGTTTGAGTGTAGTGCTTTGTGTGTCCTCCGGAGGTCGCTAGCTATACACCCATGGTCTGGGTCTCCCATGTCGGAACTATAAGAAAAAGAATTTACGGTAAGTAAACAAAATTCTCTTTTTTTCTGTCAACTCCCCCCTGCTCCAAGGCCGCCGCCTTCTCTCAGGCTGTGGCATCCTTGCAGGCCAACGGAGTAATTGTACCGGTTCCCGCCCGGGAACGGTTCAGAGGTTTCTACTCAAATCTCTTCCTAGTCCCCAAAAAGGACGGTTCCTTCCGGCCCATCCTGGATCTCAAGCTTCTCAACAAGCATGTTCAGGTGCGGCATTTTCGCATGGAGTCTCTGCGATCAGTCATTGCCTCAATGACCCAAGGAGATTTCCTGGCATCCATCGACATCAGAGATTCCTATCTGCATGTGCCAATTGCAGTTTCACACCAGCGTTGGCTACGTTTTGCAATCGGAGAGGAACATTTCCAGTTCGTGGCTCTCCCCTTCGGGTTAGCCACGGCCCCTCGAGTATTCACCAAGGTCATGGCAGCAGTGGTTGCGGTTCTGCACCTCCAGGGGTTGGCAGTGATTCCTTACCTGGACGACCTTCTAGTCAAGGCTTCATCCAGTGCAGACTGTCAGCGGAGTGTCTCGCTCACTCTCGCCACTCTTGTTCAATTCGGGTGGCTTGTCAATCTTCCCAAATCCACTCTGACTCCGACCCAGAAACTCACGTACCTAGGGATGCAATTCGAGACTCTGCCGGCACTTGTCAAGCTGCCCTTAGTCAAACAGCAGTCCCTCCACTTGCGGGACGCTCTCTGCTGAGGTCCCGCCGTCATTCCATCAGGCACCTCATGCAGGTGCTGGGTCAGATGGTGGCGTCAATGGAAGCGGTTCCCTTTGCCCAGTTCCATCTGCGTCCTCTGCAGCTGGACATTCTCCGCTGTTGGGACAAGCGGACCTCTTCCTTGCACAGGTTGGTGGCTCTGTCGCCACAGACCAGGAGCTCTCTTCAGTGGTGGCTTCGGCCCCTCTCTCTGTCCCAGGGACGCTCCTTTCTGGCCCCGTCCTGGGTGATTCTCACCACGGATGCCAGTCTCTCCGGCTGGGGAGTGGTATATCTCCACCACTGAGCGCAGGGCACTTGGACTCCGTCCGAATCAGCCCTCTCAATCAATGTGCTGGAAATCAGGGCTGTGCTCCTAGCTCTTGTAGCCTTTCACCACCTGTTGGCGGGCAAGCACATTCGAGTCCAGTCAGACAACGCGACAGCGGTTGCCTGCATCAATCACCAGGGCGGGACTCGCAGCCGCCTAGCAATGTTGGAGGTTCAACGCATCCTTCAGTGGACGGAGGACTCCAAGTCCACCATATCCGCAGTCCACATCCCAGGCGTGGAAAACTGGGAGGCAGATTATCTCAGCCGTCAAACCGTGGACAGCGGCGAGTGGGCCCTGCATCCGGCAGTGTTCCGGTCAATCTGCCGCAAGTGGGGCACTCCGGAAGTGGATCTAATGGCATCCCGGCACAACAACAAGGTCCCGGTTTACGTGGCTCGCTCCCACGATCCTCAGGCCTTTGCAGCGGACGCGCTGGTTCAAGATTGGTCCCAGTTTCGTCTGTCCTACGTGTTTCCCCCTCTAGCTCTCTTGCCCAGAGTCCTGCGCAAGATCAGAATGGAGGGCCGTCGAGTCATAATCATTGCTCCAGACTGGCCCAGGCGAGCTTGGTACCCAGACCTGCTCCGTCTGTCCGTAGAGGTGCCGTGGCATCTTCCGGACCGTCCAGACCTTCTCTCACAAGGTCCGTTTTTCCGCCAGAACTCTGCGGCTCTCAGATTGACGGCGTGGCTCTTGAGTCCTGGATCTTGACGACTTCTGGAATTCCTCCTGAAGTCATCTCCACTATGACTCAGGCTCGGAAGTCTTCCTCGGCCAGGATTTACCACAGGACTTGGAGAATTTTCCTGTCCTGGTGTCGTTCTTCCGGCCATGCCCCTTGGCCTTTTTCCTTGCCGACCATCCTGTCCTTTCTACAGTCCGGTCTGCAGCTAGGATTATCCCTCAATTCCCTCAAGGGACAGGTCTCGGCTCTGTCAGTGCTGTTCCAGCGGCGTATCGCCCGACTGGCCCAGGTGCGCACCTTCATGCAGGGCGCATCTCACATCATTCCGCCTTACCGGCGGCCTCTGGATCCCTGGGACCTTAATCTGGTCCTCACGGCTTTGCAGAAATCTCCCTTTGAGCCTCTTAGGGAGGTTTCCTTGTTTCGTCTTTCACAGAAAGTCGTCTTTCTAGTGGCCATAACTTCCCTCAGGAGAGTCTCTGATTTGGCTGCGCTCTCTTCGGAGTCACCTTTTTTGGTTTTTCATCAAGACAAGGTGGTTCTCCGTCCGACTCCGGACTTTCTCCCTAAGGTGGTATCTCCTTTCCACCTTAACCAGGACATTTCATTGCCTTCCTTTTGTCCGGCCCCTGTTCATCGCTTTGAAAAAGCGTTGCATACTTTAGATCTGGTGCGGGCGCTCCGGATCTATGTGTCTCGCACCGCTGCTCTTAGGCGGTGCACCTCTCTCTTTGTGCTGACCACAGGTCGGCGCAAGGGTCTCTCGGCTTCTAAACCGACCCTAGCTCGTTGGATTAGGTCGGCCATTTCCGATGCCTACCAGTGTACTCAGGTGCCTCCCCCGCCGGGGATCAAGGCACACTCGACCAGAGCTGTCGGTGCCTCTTGGGCTTTCAGGCACCAGGCTACGGCTCAGCAGGTCTGTCAGGCTGCCACTTGGTCTAGTCTGCACACCTTTTCAAAGCACTACCAAGTGCATGCTCATGCTTCGGCAGATGCGAGCTTGGGCAGACGCATCCTTCAGGCGGCTGTCGCCCATTTGTGAAGTTAGGTTTTGCCTACTTCTCAGTTTGGTTTATTTCCCACCCATGGACTGCTTTGAGACGTCCCAATGTCTGGGTCTCCCAAAGGAACGATAAAGAAAAAGAGAATTTTGTTACTTACCGTAAATTCTTTTTCTTATAGTTCCGTATTGGGAGACCCAGCACCCTCCCTGTTGCCTGTTGGCAGTTTCTTGTTCCGCGTGTTATCACCGGCTGTTGTTGTAGATAGAGGCTCCGGTTGTTCCGGTTTTCTTCGGCGCTCCATTGGGAGACCCAGACGATTGGGTGTATAGTACTGCCTCCGGAGGCCACACAAAGCATTACACTAAAAAGTGTAAGGCCCCTCCCCTTCTGGCTATACACCCCCAGTGGGATCACTGGCTCACCAGTTTTCTGCTTTGTGCGAAGGAGGTCAGACATCCACGCATAGCTCCACTGTTTAGTCAGCAGCAGCTGCTGACTATGTCGGATGGAAGAAAAGAGGGCCCATACTAGGGCCCCCAGCATGCTCCCTTCTCACCCCACTTTATGTCGGCGGTGTTTGTTAAGGTTGAGGTACCCATTGTGGGTACGGAGGCTGGAGCCCACATGCTGTTTTCCTTCCCCATCCCCCTGAGGGGCTCTGAGGAAGTGGGATCTTACCGGCCCCCAAGCCCTGAGGCCGGGCTCCATCCACAGACCCATGGAACCTGCTGGATACGGAGCTGGGTACCGTTCAGGGACAAGGCCCTGCGACATTCAGGTACTCTGTGTCCCAAACAGGCCGCGCACATTCCAGACTTGCTGGGTGTGCTAGTGCGCCGGGGACAGTAGCGCTGCGCGCTGGGGTTAAAGTCACTACAGTTTTTCTGAGTGACTTTATGTGTTGGGGACTGCCGCGCCGGCTGCCCCTGGAGCGGCGGCGCGGCTGCGACTTGTAGTGCGCCGGGGACTTAGCGCCGACCGTGCTTTTACGACGGCGTCGCTTATAAATTTAGTCCCCGGCTTCTGCGGCCTAGCTCCGCTTCGTTCCCGCCCCCACCCTGTCAATCAGGGCAAGGGAGAGACGCTGTACGATTAATCAGCGCCGAGGGCTGGAGTCTTATTTACATGCTCCAGCCCTCTCACTGAGCACAGGGGGACGCAGGTTTCCCGCTCTTTGTCTGCACACGCCCAGGGCCCGCCCCTCTCCATAGGACGCCGGCAGCCATTCCTACATGCAGTCTGGCTGGAGAACGGACACAGGCTCTGGGAGACCCAGACAAGGGATTTCTGGCGACCACACACCCGCGTTAAGCGGGCGGTAAGCAGCACTTTAGTGCTGGCCCCACTAGTGCCACAGTGTTATTTTGGTGTACCTTTTTTCTCTATACCATATATATATGTATATATATATTGCACTGTAAAGTCGCTTCTTGGCTGTATACCCTATCTTGCTCTGAGGAGACGACAACATGTCATCCGCAAAACGCAAGGGTGCCAAGACACAGGCTGTAAGCGCTGCTTGTGCCGCTTGTGGGGCTGATCTACCGGCAGGTTACAATGACCCCCATTGTGTGCAATGTTCGGTCCCTGTGCCACTTCGTCAGCCGGAGTCTATGGTGGTAGTGGCCCAGGCAGAGTCGCCGGTGAACCCTGTCCCGGTGACGGGGACAGAGTTTGCAGTTTTTGCTGACAAGATGTCTGTCACTATGACAAAGATACTAGAGACCTTGCAGGCCAGGCCAGTTACTCAGACCATGGACACTGCTGCGGCAACGTTCCCCGGTCCCCCTCAGTTGGAGTTAATCCGTGATTCAAGGGGGTCCCAGGCATCTCAGCCTGACGGCTCTGATTCAGATGACAGTCCCAGGCAGCCTAAGCGTGCTCGCTGGGAGAGACCCTCCACGTCATCACGCGGATCAGGGTCTCAGCGAGAAGAGTCTCTACATGATGAGACAGAGGAGGGTGATCAGGAGTCTAATCCTGAAACCGCTCTCAATCTGGATACTCCTGATGGTGACGCCATGGTAAATGACCTTATAGCGGCCATCAATAGTCTATTGGAAATTTCTCCCCCTGCCCCTTCTGCAGAGGAGGCAGCTGCACAGCAGGAGAAGTTCCATTTCAGGTATCCCAAGCGTAAACTGAGTACTTTTCTGGACCACGCTGACTTCAGAGAATCAGTCCAGAAACACCATGCTTACCCAGACAAGCGTTTCTCCAAACGTCTTAAGGATACACGTTATCCCTTTCCCCCTGACGTGGTCAAACGCTGGACCCAGTGTCCAAAGGTGGACCCCCCAATCTCCAGGCTTGCGGCTAGATCCATAGTTGCAGTGGAGGATGGGGCTTCACTTAAAGATGCCAATGACAGACAGATGGACCTTTGGTTAAAGTCTGTCTATGAAGCTATCGGCGCGTCGTTTGCTCCAGCATTCGCGGCCGTGTGGGCACTCCAAGCTATTTCAGCTGGTCTGGCACAGGTGGACTCTATCATACGTCCAGCAGTGCCGCGAGTAGCGTCCCTAACCTCGCAAATGTCTGCGTTTGCGACTTACGCTATCAACGCTGTCCTGGACTCTACAAGCCGTACCTCAATGGCGTCTGCCAACTCTGTGGTTTTGCGCAGAGCCTTGTGGTTAAAGGAATGGAAAGCGGATTCTGCTTCCAAAAAATGTTTAACCAGCTTGCCACTATCTGTAGATAGACTGTTTGGTGAACAATTGGCTGAAATCATTAAACAATCCAAGGGTAAAGACTCCTCCTTACCCCAGCCCAGATCAAGCAAACCTCAACAGAGGAAGTGGCAGTCGAGGTTTCGGTCCTTTCGAGGCTCCGGCAAGACCCAATTCTCCTCGTCCAAAGGGACTCAGAAGGAGCAAAGGAGCTCAGATTCCTGGCGGGCTCACTCACGCCCCAAGAAAGCAACCGGAGGAACCGCTTCCAAGGCGGCTGCCTCATGACTTTCGGCCTCATCCCTCCGCATCCTCGGTCGGTGGCAGGCTCTCCCGCTTTTGCGACATTTGGCTGCCACAGGTCAAAGACCGGTGGGTAACAGACATTTTGTCTCACGGGTACAGGATAGAGTTCAGTTCTCGTCCTCCGCCTCGGTTCTTCAGAACCTCCCCACATCCCGACCGAGCAGATGCCCTTCTGCAGGCGGTGTGCTCACTAAAAGCAGAAGGAGTGGTGATCCCTGTTCCTCAGCAGGAACAAGGGCAAGGTTTTTACTCCAATCTCTTTGTGGTTCCAAAAAAGGACGGCTCGTTTCGTCCTGTTCTGGACCTAAAGCTGCTCAACAAGCATGTGAACGCCAGGCGGTTCCGGATGGAATCCCTCCGCTCCGTCATTGCCTCAATGTCTCAAGGAGATTTCCTTGCATCAATAGACATCAAAGATGCTTATCTCCACGTGCCGATTGCTACAGAGCACCAACGTTTTCTACGTTTCGTGATAGGAGACGACCATCTCCAGTTCGTAGCTCTGCCATTTGGTCTGGCGACAGCCCCATGGGTTTTCACCAAGGTCATGGCGGCAGTGGTAGCAGTCTTGCATTCTCAGGGACATTCGGTGATCCCTTACTTAGACGATCTACTTGTCAAAGCACCCTCTCAAGAGGCATGCCAACACAGCCTGAATGTTGCGCTGGAGACTCTCCAGACTTTCGGGTGGATCATCAACTTTTCAAAGTCAAACCTGGCACCGACTCAATCACTAACGTATCTTGGCATGGAGTTTCATACTCTCTCAGCGATAGTGAAGCTTCCGCTGGACAAGCAGCGGTCACTACAGACAGGGGTGCAGTCTCTCCTTCAGGGTCAGTCGCACCCCTTAAGGCGCCTCATGCACTTCCTAGGGAAGATGGTGGCAGCAATGGAGGCAGTCCCGTTCGCGCAGTTTCATCTGCGCCCACTTCAATGGGACATTCTCCGCCAATGGGACGGGAAGACAACTTCCCTAGACAGGAAAGTCTCCCTTTCTCAGACGGCCAAGGACTCTCTGCAATGGTGGCTTCTTCCCACCTCATTATCACAGGGAAGATCATTCCTGCCCCCATCCTGGGCAGTGGTCACGACAGACGCGAGTCTGTCAGGGTGGGGAGCAGTTTTTCTCCACCACAGGGCTCAAGGGACGTGGACTCAGCAGGAGTCCACCCTTCAGATCAATGTTCTGGAAATCAGGGCAGTGTATCTTGCCCTACTAGCCTTCCAGCAGTGGCTGGAAGGAAAGCAGATCCGAATTCAGTCGGACAACTCCACAGCGGTGGCATACATCAACCACCAAGGAGGGACACGCAGTCGGCAAGCCTTCCAGGAAGTCAGGCGGATTCTGATGTGGGTGGAGGAAAGAGCATCCACCATATCAGCAGTTCACATCCCGGGCGTAGAAAACTGGGAAGCAGACTTCCTCAGTCGCCAGGGCATGGACGCAGGGGAATGGTCCCTTCACCCGGACGTGTTTCAGGAAATCTGCCGCCGCTGGGGGGTGCCGGACGTCGACCTAATGGCGTCTCGGCACAACAACAAGGTCCCGACCTTCATAGCGCGGTCTCGCGATCAAAGAGCTCTGGCGGCAGACGCCTTAGTGCAAGATTGGTCGCAGTTCCGGCTCCCTTATGTGTTTCCACCTCTGGCACTCTTGCCCAGAGTGTTACGCAAGATCAGATCCGATTGCGGCCGCGTCATACTCGTCGCCCCAGACTGGCCGAGGAGGTCGTGGTACCCGGATCTGTGGCATCTCACGGTCGGCCAACCGTGGGCACTACCAGACCGTCCAGACTTACTGTCCCAAGGGCCGTTTTTCCATCGGAATTCTGCGGCCCTGAACCTGACTGTGTGGCCATTGAGTCCTGGATCCTAGCGTCTTCAGGATTACCCCAAGGGGTCGTGGCCACCATGAGACAGGCTAGGAAGTCCACTTCTGCTAAGATCTACCACAGAACGTGGAAGATTTTCTTATCCTGGTGCTCTGCACAAGGAGTATCCCCCTGGCCATTCGCGTTACCTGTCGTTCTTTCCTTCCTGCAATCTGGGTTGGAAAAGGGCTTGTCGCTCGGCTCCCTTAAAGGGCAAGTCTCGGCACTATCCGTGTTTTTTCAGAAGCGTCTAGCACGACTTTCTCAGGTGCGCACGTTCCTGCAGGGGGTTTGTCATATCGTACCTCCGTACAGGCGGCCGTTAGATCCGTGGGATCTAAACAAGGTCCTTGTTGCTCTCCAGAAGCCGGCCTTCGAGCCTCTGAGGGACGTGTCACTTTCTCGACTCTCACAGAAAGTGGCCTTTCTGGTAGCGGTCACGTCTCTTCGGAGAGTGTCTGAACTAGCAGCGCTGTCATCCAAAGCTCCTTTCCTGGTGTTCCACCAGGACAAGGTAGTGCTGCGCCCCATTCAGGAGTTTCTCCCTAAGGTGGTATCCTCTTTTCATCTTAATCAGGATATCTCCTTGCCTTCCTTTTATCCGCATGCAGTTCATCGGTATGAAAAGGATTTACATTTGTTGGATCTAGTGAGAGCACTCAGAATCTACATTTCCCGCACGGCGCCCCTGCGCCGCTCGGATGCACTCTTTGTCCTTGTCGCTGGTAAGCGCAAAGGGTCGCAGGCTTCCAAAGCCACCCTGGCTCGATGGATCAAAGAACCAATTCTTGAAGCCTACCGTTCTGCTGGGCTTCCGGTTCCATCAGGGCTCAAGGCCCATTCTACCAGAGCCGTGGGTGCGTCCTGGGCATTACGACACCAGGCTACGGCTCAACAGGTGTGCCAGGCAGCTACCTGGTCGAGTCTGCACACTTTCACCAAACATTATCAGGTGCATACCTATGCTTCGGCGGACGCCAGCCTAGGTAGAAGAGTCCTGCAGGCGGCAGTTGCCTCCCCGTAGGGGAAGGCTGTCTTTGCAGCTCTAACATGAGGTATTTCTTTACCCACCCAGGGACAGCTTTTGGACGTCCCAATCGTCTGGGTCTCCCAATGGAGCGCCGAAGAAGAAGGGAATTTTGTTACTTACCGTAAATTCCTTTTCTTCTAGCTCCTATTGGGAGACCCAGCACCCGCCCTGTTGTCCTTCGGGATTTTTGGTTGTTTTCGGGTACATATGTTGTTCATGTTGAATGGTTTTCAGTTCTCCGATGTTACTTCGGAGTGAATTTGTTTAAACCAGTTATTGGCTTTCCTCCTTCTTGCTTTTGCACTAAAACTGGTGAGCCAGTGATCCCACTGGGGGTGTATAGCCAGAAGGGGAGGGGCCTTACACTTTTTAGTGTAATGCTTTGTGTGGCCTCCGGAGGCAGTACTATACACCCAATCGTCTGGGTCTCCCAATAGGAGCTAGAAGAAAAGGAATTTACGGTAAGTAACAAAATTCCCTTCTTTTGCTCTATCTCTACTTGTGGGTGGCTATTCTCCTTCAGCTTTTGCACTAAACTGGCTAGATTTGGTTATCCAGGGGGTGTATATGCTCGGAGGGAGGAGCTACACTTTTTAGTGTAGTACTTTGTGTGTCCTCCGGAGGCAGAAGCTATACACCCATGGTCTGGGTCTCCCATGTCGGAACTATAAGAAAAAGAATTTACGGTAAGTAAACAAAATTCTCTTTTTCTTCGGCGCTCCATTGGGAGACCCAGACGATTGGGTGTATTGCTACTGCCTCCGGAGGCCACACAAAGCATTACACTAAAAAGTGTAAGACCCCTCCCCTTCTGGCTATACACCCCCCGTGGGATCACGGGCTGCTCAGTTTTCAAGCTTTGTGCGAAGGAGGTCAGACATCCACGCATAGCTCCACTGTTTAGTCAGCAGTAGCTGCTGACTATGTCGGATGGAAGAAAAGAGGGCCCTTGCTAAAGGGCCCCCAGCATGCTCCCTTCTCACCCCACTCTTGTTGGCGGTGTTTGTAAAGGTTGAGGTACCCATTGCGGGTACGGAGGCTGGAGCCCACATGCTGTTTTCCTTCCCCATCCCCCTGAAGGGCTCTGGTGAAGTGGGATCCTACCGGCCTCCAGACTCTGAGGCCGGGCTCCATCCACAGACCCGGAGATCCTGCTGGATACGGAGCTGGGTACCATCAGGGACAAGGCCCTGCAACATTCAGGTACTCTGTGTCCCCGTACAGACAGGCACAGACACACTCCAGCGTTGCTGGGTGTTCTAGTGCGCCGGGGACAGTAGCGCTGCGCGCTTGGGTTATACTCACTGCAGCTTAGCTGAGTGAGTTTATGTGTGGGGAACTACCGCACCGGCCGCCATGGAGACTGCGGCGCGGCTGAGACTTGTGGTGCGCCGGGGACTTCGCGCCGACCGTGCTTTTACGACGGCAGCGCTGATAAATCTAGTCCCCGGCTTCTGCGGCCTAGTTACGTTTCGTTCCCGCCCCCAGCCCTGTCAGTCAGGGAAGGGGAGAGACGCTGTACAATAGTCAGCGCCGAGGGCTGGAGTCTTATTTACATACTCCAACCCTCTCACTGGGCACAGTGGGACGCCAGTTTCCCGCTCTTTGTCTGCAGCACGCCCACGGCCCGCCCCTCTTCACTGGACGCCGGCAGCCATTCCTGCACGCAGTCTGAGCTGGAGAACGGACATAGCCCTGGGAGACCCAGACAGGGGATTCTGGCGACCACACACCCGCTGTTAAGCGGGCGGTAAGCAGCACCTAGGTGCTGACCCCACTAGTGCCACAGTGTTGTTTTGTGTACTTTTGTTTGTACCTATATATATTGCACTGTACGGTCGCTTCTTGGCTTATACCCCTATATTGCTCTGAGGAGACAACAGCATGTCATCCGCAAAAAGCAAGGGTGCCAAGGCACGGGCTTCATATGCTGCCTGTACCGCATGTGGGGCTGATCTACCGGCAGGTTCCACTGACCCCCATTGTGTGCAATGTTCGGTCCCTGTGCCACTTCGTCAGTCGGAGTCTATGCTAGTAGTGGCCCAGGCAGAGACGCCTGTGAACCCTGCCCCGGTGACGGGGACAGAGTTTGCAGTTTTTGCTGATAAGATGTCTGTGACTATGACAAAAATTCTAGAGACTTTGCAGTCCAGGCAGGTCACTCAGACCATGGGCACTGCTGATTCAATGTTCCCCGGTCCCCCTCAGTTGGAACTAATCCGTGCTCCAAGGGGGTCCCAGGCATCACAGGCTGAAGGCTCTGACTCGGACGACAGTCCCAGGCAGCCTAAGCGAGCTCGCTGGGAGAGACCCTCGGCGTCATCACGCTGGTCAGGGTCTCAGCGAGAGGATTTCTTCGGCGCTCCATTGGGAGACCCAGACGATTGGGTGTATAGCACTGCCTCCGGAGGCCACACAAAGCAATTACACTAAAAAGTGTAAGGCCCCTCCCCTTCTGGCTATACACCCCCAGTGGGATCACTGGCTCACCAGTTTTCAAGCTTTGTGCGAAGGAGGCCAGACATCCATGCATAAGCTCCACTGTTTAGTCAGCAGTAGCTGCTGACTCTATCGGATGGAAGAAAAGAGGGCCCATACTAGGGCCCCCAGCATGCTCCCTTCTCACCCCACTTGTGGTTTGTAAGGTTGAGGTACCTATTGCTGGTACGGAGGCTGGAGCCCACATGCTGTTTTCCTTCCCCATCCCCCTGAGGGGCTCTGAGGAAGTGGGATCTTTCCGGCCACCAAGCCCTGAGGCCGGGCTCCATCCACAGACCCATAGAACCTGCTGGATGTGGAGCGGGAGTGCCGTTCAGGGACAAGGCCCTGCAACTTTCAGGTACTCTGTGTCCCCGTATGGCAGGCCACGCACACTCCAGGCTTGCTGGGTGTGCTAGTGCGCCGGGGACTGTAGCGCTGTGCGCTGGGCTTATAGTCCCTGCAGATTACTGGGGGACTTTACGTGTGGGGACCGCCGCGCCGACCGCCCCTGGAGCGGCGGCGCAGCTGCGACTTGTAGTGCGCCGGGGACGCGCCGACCGCGCTTTTACGGCGGCGGCGCTTCTAACTTTAGTCCCCGGCTTTTGCGGCCTAGCGCCGCTTCGTTCCCGCCCCCACCCTGTCACTCAGGGACAGGGAGAGACGCTGTTCTATAGCAGCGCCGAGGGCTGGAGCCTTATTTGCATTCTCCAGCCCCCTTTACTAGACACAGTGGGCGCCGGGTTCCCGCTCTTGTCTCGGGCACGCCCTCGGCCCGCCCCTCTCCTCTGGACGCCGGCAGCCATTCCGGCACGCAGAGCGGGAAAACGGAGACACTGAGCTACCAGCACAGGATTCCGGCGCCACACACCCGCTTTTGTGCGGGCGGTAAGCGGCAACTAAAGTGCTGACCCACTACTGCCGAAGTGTCCTGTTGTACTTTTTGTACGGTTGCTATTCAGGATGCAGACCCAGCAGCAAAAGATCAGGGGTGCTAAAGCACAGACTCTATATGCTGCTTGTCTTGCATGTGCTGCAGTGTCATGTGTCCTTTATGCTTGTATGCTTTACATTGCACTGTAAGGGCTATTCTTGGCTGTCTACCCGCCTAGATGGCTAGACAGCGGCAGCAAACAGCAATGGTGCTAAGGCCCAAGCTTTCAATGCTGCTTGGATTGCATGTACTGCAGAGTTTATTTTCATGCTTGTACATTCACTGCATGTCGCTATTCTTGGCTTATGCTCCTTGATGACTAGACAACAGCAGCAGAAAAGCAAGGGTGCTAAGGCACAAGCTTTCAATGCTGCTTGGATTGCATGTGCTGCAGTGGTTATTTTCATGCTTGTATGCTATACATTCACTGTATGTCGCTTTTCCTGGCTAATGCTCCTGAATAACTAGACAACGGCAGCAGAAAAGCAAAGGTGCCAAGGCACAGGCTTTCTATGCTCCTTGTACTGCATGTGCTGAAGTGTTTATTGTACTTCATGCTTGTATGCTATACATTGCACTGTACGGTCGCTATTCTTGGCTAATGCTCCTAGATGGCTAGACAGAAACAGCAAAAAAAAAAAAAAGCATGGGTGCCAAGGCACAGGCTTTCTATGCTGCTTGTACTGCATGCGATACTGTTCCAGGACCCCCAGTGTGTGTAATTACTCAACGGGGTCTCTGCTACAGGTGGCCAAAAGCACCACCTGTGATCCCTGTCCAGGGACAGGGACGGAGTTGCAGTTTCCGCTGATATATTGTCTGTGACTATGACTAACATCTTACAGACTTTGCAGTCCAGATAGACCTTGGGCAATGTTGATTCAATGCCGCTGACCACCCTGATTTCGAAACAAATCATGGCTCCAGGAGGGTCCCATGCATCCCAGGGTGCAGGCTCTGACACGGACGACGGTCCCAGACGGCCTAAGCGAGCTCCCTAAGAACGGCCCTCGACTTCATCACAGTACTCTCTGTATGATGATGCAGACGTAGCGGTTCAGGACTCTGATCCTGAGACCGCTCTCAATCCGGATACACCGGATGGTGACGCTATAGTGAATAATCTTATAGCGTCCATCAATGGAAGGTTGGGTATTTCTCCCTCAACTCCTCCAGTGGGGAGGGGTCAGCTTCACAGCAGAAGAAATCCCTATTTCGGTATCTCAAGCGTATATTGAGTACTTTTCTGGTCACTCTGACTCCAGAGAAGCAGTCCAGGAACACCACGCTTATCCCGATAAGCGTTTCTCAAACCGTATTGAGGATACGCGTTGTCTCTTCCCCCCTGACGTGCTCAAGCGCTCCAAGGGTGGATCCCCCAATCTCCAGGCTTGCGGCTAGATCTATAGTTGCAGTGGAAGATGGGACTTCACTTAAAGATGCCATTGACAGACAGATAGCCCTCTGGTTGCAATCTGTCTATGTAGCTATCGGCGGGTCGGTTGCCCCGGCATTCGCAGCCATAGAGGCACTCCAAGCTATTTCAGCTAGTATTGCGCAGAGGGACGCGGTCACATGTACATATTGGCCGCAGTAGCGTCCTTCACCTCGCAATGTCGGCATTGCGACTCAAGCTGTTTATGCTGTCCTGTACTCTACGAGCCGTACGTCAGTGGCGTCCGCCAACTCCGTGTTGTTACGCTCCTAGTGTTAAGGGATTGGAGCAGATGCTGCTTCCACAAAAGTGCTTAACCAGATTGCCTTTATCTGGTGACAGACTGTTTCGTGAGCGGTTGGATTAAATCATTCAACTGTCCAAGGGTACGGATTCTTCCTTACCCCAGCTATCAAACAAGACCCATCAGGAGAAGGGACAGTCGAGGTTTCGGTCCTTCCCAGGCTCGGGCACGTCCCAATTGCCCTCGTCCAACAGGACTCAAAAGGCTCAGAGGGGCGCAGATTCCTGGCGGGCTCAATCACGCCCGGAGAAGGCAGCCGGAGGAACCGCTACCAAGGCGGTTTCCTCATGACTTTCAGCCCTCTCTCTCCGCGTCCGCGGTTGGTGGCAGACTCCCCCGCTTTAGCGACATTTAACTGCCACAGGTCAATGGCCAGTGGGTGAGAGACAGTTTGTCGAAAAAACTTCCTCACCGGCCGAGCCGAGGCTCTTCTGCAGGCAGTAGGAGTCGTAATCCCGGTTCCTCCTCAGGAACGAGAGACACTCTTTACTCCGATCTGGTCGGGGTGACAAAATAGGACGACTCCTTCCGTTCCGTTCTGGACCTTAAACTGCTCAACAAGCACGTGAAAACCAGGCGGTTCCGGATGGAATCCCTCCGCTCCGTCATTGCCTCAATGTCTCAAGGAGATTTCCTAGCATCAATAGACATCAGGATGCTTATCTCCACGTGCCGATTGCTCCAGAGCACCGGCGTTTGCTACGATTCGTTATTGAAGACGAGCATCTTCGGTTCGTAGCCCTACCCTTCGGTCTGGCGACAGCCCCACGGGTTTTCACCAAGTTCATGGCAGCAGTGGGACCACTCCCGCACTCTCAGGGTCACCCTGTGATCCCTTACTTAGACCATCTACTTGTCAAGGCACTCTTTTAAGAGGCATGCCAACACAGCCTGAACATGGCGCTGGAGACTTCCCAGAGTTTCGGGTGGGTCCTCAACTTTTCAAAGTTAAACCCAATCGCTGGTATATCTTAGCTTGGGGTTTCACACTCTCTCAGCGATGGTGAAGCTTCCACTGGACAAACAGCGGTCACTACAGACGGGGGTGCAGTCTCTCCTTCAAGGAGACACCTCATCCAGAGGCAGTCCCTTTCACGCAGTTTCATCTGCGTCCACTTCAATAGAACATTCTTCGCTAATAGGAGGGGAAGTCGATGTCCCTACACAGGAACGTCCCCCTTTCTCAGACGATCAAGGACTCTCTTCAGAGGAGTCCACTCTTCAGATCACTTGTCTGGAGCTCTGGGCAGTGTATATTGCCCTGCAAGACTTCCTGCAGTGGCTGGAAGGCAAACAGATCCGAATTCAGTCGGACAATCCACAGCGGTGGCATACATCAACCACCAAGGCGGACTACGCAGTCGGCGAGCCTCCCAGGAAGTCCGCCGGATTCTGCTAGGGGTGGAAGACAGAGCATACACCATATCCGCAGTTCACATCCCGGGCGTAGAAAACTGGGAAGCAGACTTCCTCAGTCACCAGGGCGTGGACGCAGGAGAATGGTCTCTGCACCCGGACGGGTTTCACGAATCGGCACAACAGCAAGGTCCCGGTTTTCATGACGATCAAAGAGCTCTGGCGACAGGCATCTCACGGTCGGTCAACCGTGGGCACTACCAGACCGGCCAGACTTACTGTCCCAAGGGCCGTTTTTTCCATCTGAATTCTACGGCCCTGAACCTACTGTGTGGCCATTGCGTCCTAGATTCTAGTGTCCTCAGGATTATCCCAAGGGGTCGTTGCCACCATGAGACAGGCTATGAAGCCCACGTCTGCTAAGATCTACCACGGAAGTGGAAGATTTTCTTTTACTGATGCTCTGTACAAGGAGTGTCCCCCTGGCCATTGGCATTGCCTACTTTTCTTTCCTTCCTGCAATCTGGGTTGGAAAAGGGCTTGTCGCTCGTCTCCCTTAAAGGGCAAGTCTCGGCGCTATTGGTGTTTTTTCAGAAGCGTCTAGCACGACGTCCGCAGGTACGCACGTTCCTGCAGGGGGTTTGTCATATCGTCCCCCCGTACGAGCGGCCGTTGGATCCATGGGATCTGAACAGGGTACTAGTTGCTCTCCAGAAGCCGCCTTTCGAGTCTCTGACGGATGTTTCACTCTCTCGACTATCACGGAAAGTGGCCTTTCTGGTAGCGATCACGTCTCTTCGGAGAGTGTCTGAGCTAGCAGCGCTGTCATCCAAGGATCCCTTCCTGGTGGTCCACCAGGACAAGGTAGTGCTGCGCCCCATTCAGGAGTTTCTCCCTAAGGTAGTATCCTCGTTTCATATTAATCAGGATATCTCCTTACCTTCCTTTTGTCCTCATCCGGTTCACCGGTATGAAAAGGATTTACATTTGTTGGATCTGGTGAGAGCACTCAGAATCTACATTTCCCGCACGGCGCCCCTGCGCCGCTCGGATGCACTCTGTGTCCTTGTCGCTGGTAAGCGCAAAGGGTCGCAGGCTTCCAAAGCCACCCTGGCTCGATGGTTCAAAGAACCAATTCTTGAAGCCTACCGTTCTGCTGGGCTTCCGGTTCCATCAGGGCTGAAGGCCCATTCTACCAGAGCCGTGGGTGCGTCCTGGGCATTACGACACCAGGCTACGGCCCAACAGGTGTGCCAGGCAGCTACCTGGTCGAGTCTGCACACTTTCACCAAACATTATCAGGTGCATACCTATGCTTCGGCGGACGCCAGCCTAGGTAGAAGAGTCCTGCAGGCGGCAGTTGCCTCCCCGTAGGGGAGGGCTGTCTTTGCAGCTCTAACATGAGGTATTTCTTTACCCACCCAGGGACAGCTTTTGGACGTCCCAATCGTCTGGGTCTCCCAATGGAGCGCCGAAGAAGAAGGGAATTTTGTTACTTACCGTAAATTCCTTTTCTTCTAGCTCCTATTGGGAGACCCAGCACCCGCCCTGTTGTCCTTCGGGATTTTCGGTTGTTTTTCGGGTACACATGTTGTTCATGTTGAATGGTTTTCAGTTCTCCGACGTTACTTCGGAGTGAATTTGTTTAAACCAGTTATTGGCTTTCCTCCTTCTTGCTTTTGCACTAAAACTGGTGAGCCAGTGATCCCACTGGGGGTGTATAGCCAGAAGGGGAGGGGCCTTACACTTTTTAGTGTAATTGCTTTGTGTGGCCTCCGGAGGCAGTGCTATACACCCAATCGTCTGGGTCTCCCAATAGGAGCTAGAAGAAAAGGAATTTACGGTAAGTAACAAAATTCCCTTCTCTCTGTATGATGAGACAGAACTAGGTGATCAGGAGTCTAATCCTGAGACTGCTCTCAACCTGGATACCCCTGATGGTGACGCCATGGTGAATGATCTTATAGCGGCCATCAATAGACTGCTGGATATTTCTCCTCCAGCGGAGGAGGCAGCAGCACAGCAGGAGAAATTCCATTTCAGGTATCCCAAACGGAAATTGAGCACTTTCCTGGACCACGCTGACTTCAGAGAATCAGTCCAGAAACACCATGCTTATCCAGATAAGCGTTTCTCCAAACGTCTTAAGGATACACGTTATCCCTTTCCCCCTGACGTGGTCAAACGCTGGACCCAGTGTCCAAAGGTGGACCCCCCAATCTCCAGGCTTGCGGCTAGATCCATAGTTGCAGTGGAAGATGGGGCTTCACTTAAAGATGCCAATGACAGACAGATGGACCTTTGGTTGAAATCTGTCTATGAAGCTATCGGCGCGTCGTTTGCACCAGCATTCGCAGCCGTGTGGGCACTCCAAGCTATTTCGGCTGGTCTGGCGCAGGTGGACTCTGTCATACGTCCATCAGTGCCGCAAGTGGCGTCCTTGACCTCGCAAATGTCTGCGTTTGCGACTTACGCTATCAATGCGGTCTTGGACTCTACCAGCCGTACGTCAATGGCGTCCGCCAACTCGGTGGTTTTACGCAGAGCCTTATGGTTAAAGGAATGGAAAGCAGATTCTGCTTCCAAAAAATGCTTAACCAGTTTGCCATTATCTCAAGACAGACTGTTTGGTGAGCAATTGGCGGAAATCATTAAACAGTCCAAGGGTAAGGACTCTTCCTTACCCCAGCCCAGATCAAGCAAACCTCAACAGTGGAGGGGACAGTCGAGGTTTCGGTCCTTTCGAGGTTCGGGCAGGGCCCAATTCTCCTCGTCCAAAAGGACTCAGAAGGAGCAGAGGAGCTCAGATTCCTGGCGGACTCACTCACGCCCAAAGAAAGCAGCCGGAGGAACCGCTTCCAAGCCGGCTGCCTCATGACTTTCGGCCTCCTCTCTCCGCATCCTCGGTCGGTGGCAGGCTCTCCCGCTTTTGCGGCATCTGGCTGCCACAGGTCAAAGACCGGTGGGTAACAGACATTTTGTCTCACGGGTACCGGATAGAGTTCAGTTCTCGTCCTCCGCCTCGGTTCTTCAGAACTTCCCCACATCCCGACCGAGCCGATGCTCTTCTGCAGGCGGTGTGCTCTCTAAGGGCAGAATGAGTGGTGATCCCTGTTCCTCTTCAGGAAC
Source organism: Anomaloglossus baeobatrachus (assembly GCF_048569485.1). NCBI lineage: Eukaryota > Metazoa > Chordata > Amphibia > Anura > Aromobatidae > Anomaloglossus > Anomaloglossus baeobatrachus. The sequence continues at coordinate 17,508,766 of NC_134362.1, forward strand.
GAGGTCAAGGTTTTTACTCCAATCTATTTGTGGTGCCAAAAAAGGACGGCTCTTTCCGTCCTGTTCTGGACCTAAAACTTCTCAACAAGCACGTGAAAACCAGGCGGTTCCGGATGGAATCCCTCCGCTCCGTCATTGCCTCGATGTCTCAAGGAGATTTCCTAGCATCAATAGACATCAAAGATGCTTATCTCCACGTGCCGATTGCTCCAGAGCACCAGCGTTTTCTACGCTTCGTTATAGGAGACGAACACCTTCAGTTTGTAGCCCTGCCATTTGGTCTCGCGACAGCCCCACGGGTTTTCACCAAGGTCATGGCAGCAGTGGTAGCAGTCTTGCACTCTCAGGGACACTCGGTGATCCCTTACTTGGACGATCTACTTGTCAAGGCACCCCTCTCAAGAGGCATGCCAACACAGCCTGAACGTTGCGCTGGAGACTCTCCAGACTTTCGGGTGGATCATCAACTTTTCAAAGTCAAATCTGTCACCGACCCAATCACTAACATATCTTGGCATGGAGTTTCATACTCTCTCAGCGACAGTGAAGCTTCCGATGGACAAGCAGCGTTCACTACAGACAGGGGTGCACTCTCTCCTTCAAGGCCAGTCACACCCCTTAAGACGCCTCATGCACTTCCTGGGGAAGATGGTGGCAGCAATGGAGGCAGTCCCGTTTGCGCAGTTTCATCTGCGCCCACTTCAATGGGACATTCTCCGCCAATGGGACGGGAAGTCGACGTCCTTAGACAGGAAAGTCTCCCTGTCCTAGACGGCCAAGGACTCTCTTCAATGGTGGCTTCTTCCCACCTCATTATCACAAGGAAGGTCCTTCCTACCCCCATCCTGGGCGGTGGTCACGACAGACGCGAGTCTGTCAGGGTGGGGAGCAGTTTTTCTCCACCACAGGGCTCAGGGTACGTGGACTCAGGAGGAGTCCACCCTTCAGATCAATGTTCTGGAAATCAGGGCAGTGTATCTTGCCCTACAAGCCTTCCAGCAGTGGCTGGAAGGAAAGCAGATCCGAATTCAGTCGGACAACTCCACAGCGGTGGCATACATCAACCACCAAGGCGGGGACACGCAGTCGGCAAGCCTTCCAGGAAGTCCGGCGGATTCTGATGTGGGTGGAAGCCATGGCCTCCACCATATCTGCAGTTCACATCCCCGGCGTAGAAAACTGGGAAGCGGACTTCCTCAGTCGCCAGGGGTATGGACGCAGGGGAATGGTCCCTTCACCCGGACGTGTTTCAGGAAATCTGTCGCCGCTGGGGAAGGCCGGACGTCGACCTAATGGCGTCCCGGCACAACAACAAGGTCCCAACTTTCATGGCACGGTCTCGCGATCACAGAGCGCTGGCGGCAGACGCCTTAGTGCAAGATTGGTCGCAGTTCCAACTGCCCTATGTGTTTCCCCCTCTGGCACTCTTGCCCAGAGTGCTACGCAAGATCAGGTCCGATTGCCGCCACGTCCTGCTCGTCGCCCCAGACTGGCCGAGAAGGTCGTGGTATCCGGATCTGTGGCATCTCACGGTCGGCCAACCGTGGGCGCTACCAGACCGGCCAGACTTACTGTCACAAGGGCCGTTTTTCCATCTGAATTCTGCGGCCCTGAACCTGACTGTGTGGCCATTGAGTCCTGGATACTAGCATCTTCAGGATTACCTCAAGGGGTCGTGGCCACCATGAGACAGGCTAGGAAGCCCACGTCTGCTAAGATCTACCACAGAACGTGGAAGATTTTCTTATCCTGGTGCTCGGCACAGGGAGTGTCCCCTGGCCATTTGCATTGCCTACTTTTCTTTCCTTCCTGCAATCTGGTTTGGAAAAAGGCTTATCGCTCGGCTCCCTTAAAGGGCAAGTCTCAGCGCTATCGGTATTTTTTCAAAAGAGTCTAGCACGACTTCCTCAGGTACGCACGTTCCTGCAGGGGGTTTGTCACATCGTCCCTCCGTACAAACGGCCGTTAGATCCATGGGATCTGAACAGGGTACTAGTTGCTCTCCAGAAGCCGAAGAAGAAGGGAATTTTGTTACTTACCGTAAATTCCTTTTCTTCTAGCTCCAATTGGGAGACCCAGCACCCGCCCTGTTTCCTTCGGGATTTTTGGTTTTTTCGGGTACACATGTTGTTCATGTTGAACGGTTTCAGTTCTCCGATGTTACTTCGGATTGAATTTGTTTAAACCAGTTATTGGCTTTCCTCCTTCTTGCTTTAGCACTAAAACTGAGCAGCCCGTGATCCCACGGGGGGTGTATAGCCAGAAGGGGAGGGGCCTTACACTTTTTAGTGTAATGCTTTGTGTGGCCTCCGGAGGCAGTAGCTATACACCCAATCGTTCTGGGTCTCCCAATTGGAGCTAGAAGAAAAGGAATTTACGGTAAGTAACAAAATTCCCTTCTTTTCTACTTTTAATGGGAATTTTTTTGCGGGACGCAGTCCATCGATCAGGTCAGTGACGGGAGCCCCATAGTCGCCTCTTACCTGATAGCGGTTTGGCTTTCTCTGATCAGTCTGCCCGGCACGATGACATCTTTGCGGTATGAGCTTGCATCATGCCGGCTAATCACAAGAAGAGCCGCGGGTGCCATCAGGTACGAGGCGTTATTCAGGGGCTCTCGTCTGATTTGGCTGATGGATCGGGTCCTGAAAATTGAGTCCCTCAAACTCTAAATCCAATAGGGTCAAATTCCAATTGACTGTAATTTCTTTGTCGCTCCATTGGGAGACCCAGACAATTGGGTGTATAGCTTCTGCCTCCGGAGGCCACACAAAGTATTACACTTTAAAAAGTGTAACCCCTCCCCTCTGCCTATACACCCTCCCGTGCATCACGGGCCCATCAGTTTTATGCTTTGTGTTGAAGGAGGCACACATTCACGCAAGCTCCACATTTTAGTCAGCAGCAGCTGCTGATTTTATCGGATGGAAGAAAAGAGGGCCCTAACAGGGCCCCCGGCATGCTCCCTTCTCACCCCACTAATGTCGGCGGTGCTGTTAAGGTTGAGGTACCCATTGCGGGTACAAAGGCTGGAGCCACATGCCGTTTTCCTTCCCCATCCCTTAGAGGCTCTGGGAGAAGTGGGATCCTAACCGGTCACCATGCACTGGGACCGGGCTCCCTCCGCAGCCCCTGGGGGAATCTGACGGACAGGAGACTGGGTATCATCAGGGACAGGCCCTGCTTCTAAGAGGTACTCTGTGTCCCCTTGGGGACGGCGCATGGAGCGCCTGTGTAACAGACGCTGCAGCGGCTGCTGTGTTTTTTTGTGACGCCGGGACTACCGCGCCGACCGCGCCTGTTTGCCGGCCGCGTTATTAAATTTAGTCCCCGGCTTCTGCGGCCTAGTACAATAACTCCCGCCCCCCGGGCCTGCCAGTCAGGGGTAAGGGCGGGACGCTCGACTGGACGTCGGCAGTGAGGGCTGGAGCATACTTAGGTATCCTCCTCCCCCCTCACTGAGCACTGAGGGGCACCAGATTCCCGCACTTTATTAGTCACGCCCACGGCTCCCTCCTCCTCTGAGAGCTCTGGCAGCCATTGTTATAATCACTTCTGCCGGTGGAGGAATACAGAACGAGCTCTGTAGCGCTGGGAGGCCCAGGCAGGGAATCTGGTGGACACACAACCGCTTTGGGCGGTCGGTAAGCCGCACCGGTTACCAGGTGCTGGCCCCCTTGGGTGCCGAAGTGTATATATATATATGTATATATTGTATACATTTTCTCTGTTCGGCCGCATTATTTGCCTTTGGCTATATACCCTCACTGATTACTCTAAGAGGAGACAACAGCATGTCGTCCGCAAAGAGCAAGGGTGCCAAGGCACAGGCTTATTTTGCAACCTGTACCTCTTGTGCGGCTATGTTACCTGCAGGTTCCACCTACCCTCATTGTGTGCAATGCTCGGCCCCTGTGGCACTCACTCAGCCGGAGCCTCAGGCACTGGTGGGACCCTCGGCTCAGGTAGAATCACCGGCTGCCACTGTCCAGGCGGCAGGGACAGAGTTTGCAGTTTTGGCTGAGAAACTCTCTGAGTCACTTTCACAATCCATGGCTCAGTCTATGGACAGATGGTCTGCTAAGATACTAGAAGCCTTGCAGTCCAGACCGGTAACACAGGCCCAGGGCACTGTGCGTTCATCGCCCCCAGGCCCCCCTCGGTCGGCGCAGCAAAGTGCTCCTGAGGTGACACCTAGGTCCCACGGTGAGGACTCCGACTCGGACCGCAGTCACAGACCGTCTAAGCGGGCTCGCTGGGAACCTTCCTCGACTTCATCACGCTGCTCAGGGTCTCAGCATGAGGACTCTCTGGAGGATGAAGCGGAGGTCTTAGCTCAGGACTCTGACCCTGACGTTGCTCTCAATCTTGATACACCTGAAGGGGACGCCATAGTAAATGACCTTATAGCGTCCATCAACCAGGTGCTAGAACTTTCTCCTCCAACTCCACCTATAGAGGAGTCGGCTTCACAGCAGGAGAAGCACCAGTTTAGGTTTCCCAAACGTACACGGAGTGCGTTTTTTCGATCACTCCAACTTCAGAGATGCTGTCCAGAAGCACCGAGCATTTCCGGACAAGCGCTTTACTAAGCGCCTTAATGACACACGTTACCCCTTCCCCCCTGACGTAGTTAAGGGTTGGGCTCAATGTCCCAAGGTGGATCCTCCAGTCTCTAGACTGGCGGCTAGATCTGTGGTATCAGTTGCAGATGGTTCATCGCTCAAGGATGCCACTGACAGGCAAATAGAGCTCCTGGTGAAATCCATCTATGAAGCCATAGGTGCATCTTTTGCTCCGGCATTCGCAGCCGTGTGGGCACTCCAAGCTATCTCAGCTTGTCTGTCTGAGATTAATGCGGTCACACGTACCTCTACTCCGCAGGTTGTGTCTTTGACTTCTCAGGCATCGGCTTTTTCGTCCTACGCCATGAACGCCGTCCTGGACTCTGCGAGCCGTACAGCGGTAGCGTCCGCCAATTCGGTGGCAGTCCGCAGGGCCATGTGGGGCTACGCGAATGGAAGGCAGACTCTGCTTCCAAGAAGTTCTTAACCGGTTTGCCATTGGCGACCGTTTGTTTGGCGAGCAATTGGATGAAATTATTAAACAATCCAAGGGAAAGGACTCGTCCTTACCCCAGTCCAAACCAAACAGACCTCAGCAGCGAAAGATTCAACCGAGGTTTCGGTCCTTTCGGCCCTCAGCCAGGTCCCATTCCTCCACGTCCAACAGGTCAGAGAAGGGCCAGAGGAACTCTTCTGCATGGCGGTCTAAGTCACGTCCTAAAAAGACCGCCGGAGGAACCGCCCCCAAGGCGGCCTCCTCATGACTTTCGGCCTCCCCAAACCGCATCCTCGGTCGGTGGCAGGCTCTCCCGCTTTTGCGACGCCTGGGGCCACATGTCCAAGACCGATGGGTGAGAGACATTCTGTCTCACGGTTACAGGATAGAGTTCAGCTCTCGTCCTCCGACTCGTTTCTTCAGAACATCTCCGCCCCCCGAGCGAGCCGATGCACTTTTTCAGGCGGTGAACACTCTGAAGGCAGAAGGAGTGGTGACTCCCGTTCCCCCTCAGGAACATGGTCACGGCTTCTACTCCAACTTGTTCGTGGTGCCAAAAAAGGACGGATCATTCCGTCCCGTTCTGGACCTCAAACTGCTCAACAGACACGTGAGAACCAGACGGTTCGGATGGAATCTCTCCGCTCTGTCATCGCCTCGATGTCCCAAGGAGACTTCCTAGCATCGATCGACATCAGGGATGCTTATCTCCATGTGCCGATTGCACCAGAGCATCAACGCTTCCTGCGTTTCGCCATCAAAGACGAACACCTTCAGTTCGTAGCACTGCCTTTCGACCTGGCGACAGCCCCACGGGTCTTCACCAAGGTCATGGCAGCAGTAGTGGCGGTCCTACACTCTCAGGGCCACTCGGTGATCCCTTACTTAGACGATCTTCTAGTCAAGGCACCCTCCCGGGTGGCATGCCAACACAGCCTGACCATTGCTCTGGAGACTCTCCAGAGGTTCGGGTGGATCATCAATTTCCCAAAGTCAAAATTGACACCGACCCAATCGCTGACTTACCTCGGGATGGAGTTTCATACTCTCTCGGCGATTTGAAGCTACCGCTGGACAAACAGCGTTCACTATAGACAGGGGTACACTCTCTCCTTCGAGCCCAGTCACACCCCTTGAGGCGCCTCATGCACTTCCTAGGGAAGATGGTGGTGGCAATGGAGGCAGTTCCCTTTGCGCAGTTTCATCTGCGTCCACTTCAATGGGACATTCTCCGCAAATGGGACAGGAGGTCGACGTCCCTAGACAGGAACGTCTCCCTTTCACGGGCAGCCAAAACCTCTCTTCAGTGGTGGCTTCTTCCCACTTCTTTGTCCAAAGGAAAATCCTTCCTGCCCCCATCCTGGGCTGTGGTCACGACGGACGCGAGTCTGTCAGGGTGGGGAGCGGTCTTCCTCCACCACAGGGCTCAGGGAACCTGGACTCCGACAGAGTCCTCCCTTCAGATCAATGTTCTGGAGATAAGGGCAGTGTATCTAGCCCTAAAGGCGTTCCAGCGGTGGCTGGAGGGCAGGCAGATCCGAATACAGTCGGACAACGCCACGGCGGTTGCGTACATCAACCACCAGGGCGGCACACGCAGTCGTCAAGCCTTCCAAGAAGTTCGGCGGATTCTGCTGTGGGCGGAAGCCACAGCCTCCACCATCTCCGCAGTTCACATCCCGGGCGTAGAAAACTGGGAAGCAGACTTTCTCAGTCGCCAGGGCATGGACGCAGGGGAATGGTCTCTTCACCCGGACGTGTTTCAAGAGATCTGTTGCCGCTGGGGAACGCCGGACGTTGACCTAATGGCGTCTCGGCACAACAACAAGGTCCCGGCATTCATGGCACGGTCTCAAGATCACAGAGCGCTGGCGGCAGACGCATTAGTTCAGGATTGGTCGCAGTTTCGACTGCCTTATGTATTTCCTCCTCTGGCACTGCTGCCCAGAGTGTTACGCAAGATAGGTCCGACTGCCGCCGCGCCATCCTCATCGCTCCAGACTGGCCGAGGAGGTCGTGGTACCCGGATCTGTGGCATCTCACGGTGGGTCAACCGTGGACACTCCCAGACCGACCAGACTTGCTGTCTCAAGGGCCATTTTTCCATCTGAATTCTGCGGCCCTCAACCTGACTGTGTGGCCATTGAGTCCTGGCTCCTAGCGTCCTCAGGGTTATCTCAAGATGTCATTGCCACTATGAGACAGGCTAGGAAACCAACGTCCGCTAAGATCTATCACAGGACTTGGAGGATCTTCTTATCCTGGTGCTCTGATCAGGGTTTTACTCCCTGGCCGTTTGCATTGCCCACTTTTCTTTCTTTCCTTCAATCCGGAATGGACAAGGGTTTGTCTCTCGGCTCTCTCAAGGGACAAGTATCGGCGCTTTCCGTGTTTTTTCAAAAGCGTCTAGCCAGGCTTCCGCAGGTCCGCACGTTCCTGCAGGAGGTTTGCCACATAGTCCCACCTTACAAGCGTCCGCTAGAACCCTGGGATCTTAACAGGGTGCTGACTGCTCTCCAGAAGCCACCTTTCGAGCCGATGCGGGATGTCTCTTTTTCACGCCTTTCGCAGAAGGTGGCCTTCCTAGTGGCAGTCACATCACTTAGGAGAGTGTCTGAGCTAGCAGCGCTGTCATGCAAAGCCCCCTTCCTGGTGTTTCACCAGGATAAGGTGGTTCTGCGTCCGGTCCCGGAATTTCTCCCTAAGGTGGTATCCCCTTTTCATCTCAATCAGGATATCTCCTTACCTTCTTTTTGCCCTCATCCAGTTCACCAATGTGAAAAGGATTTGCACTTGTTAGATCTCGTGAGAGCACTCAGGCTCTACATTTCACGCACGGCGCCCCTGCGTCGTTCTGATGTGCTCTTTGTTCTTGTCGCTGGCCAGCGTAAGGGGTCGCAGGCTTCCAAGTCAACCTTGGCTCGGTGGATCAAGGAACCGATTCTTGAAGCCTACCGTTCTTCTGGACTTCCGCTTCCTTCAGGGCTGAAAGCCCATTCTACCAGAGCCGTGGGTGCGTCCTGGGCATTGCGGCACCAGGCTATGGCTCAGCAGGTGTGTCAGGCGGCTACCTGGTAGAGTCTGCACACTTTCACAAAACACTATCAGGTGCATACTTATGCTTCGGCAGATGCCAGCCTAGGTAGGCGAGTCCTTCAGGCGGCGGTCGCCCACCTGTAAGAAGGGGCCGTTTTTCGGCTCTTTTTACCGAGGTATTCTTTTACTCACCCAGGGACTGCTTTTGGACGTCCCAATTGTCTGGGTCTCCCAATGGAGCGACAAAGAAGAAGGGAATTTTGTTTACTTACCGTAAATTCCTTTTCTTCTAGCTCCTATTGGGAGACCCAGCACCCGCCCCTGTGCCCTTCGGGCTGTTGTTCTTTTGTGTACACATGTTGTTCATGTTGAATTGTTCTTTTGGGTCATGGTTTCAGTTCTCCGAACATCCTTCGGATTGAATTTACCTTAGACCAATTTATAAGTTTCCTCCTTCCTGCTTTGGCACCAAAACTGATGGGCCCGTGATGCACGGGAGGGTGTATAGGCAGAGGGGAGGGGTTACACTTTTTAAAGTGTAATACTTTGTGCGGCCTCCGGAGGCAGTAGCTATACACCCAATTGTCTGGGTCTCCCAATAGGAGCTAGAAGAAAAGGAATTTACGGTAAGTAAACAAAATTCCCTTCTTTTTTCTTGGGTTCAGAGGTGACCAAAGGTCAAGTCTAAGCCTTAGCCCAATATTCGGGTCTGGTTGGAAACTAAGGCTATGTGCGCACGTTGCCTTTTTTTGTGACCACAAAGATGCAGCGTTTTTGCCGCTAACTCAAGAACTCATCATTCTTACCATGTTTTGGTGCATTTTTGGCTGCGTTTTTGATCTTTGCGTTTTGCTGCACAGAAGAATTGGCATGACCATTTTCTTTTTTTGTTTGTTTTTTTTTTTTTTCTTCAGCTCAAAAACGCAGCTAAAAAAAAGTTATGTGCAGACAGCAAAAATGAAAACTCCTAGACTTTGCTGAGGAAGCAAAGTCATACAGTTTTGAGCCCAAAAACGCACTGTGCACACATAGCCTAAGGCGGGCTTTACACGCTGCGACATCGGTAACGATATATCTTCAGGGTCACGTCGTTAGTGACGCACATCCGGTGCCGTTACTGACATTGCAGCGTGTAAACTCTAGGAGTGACGATCAACGATCACAAAAACGTCAAAAACCGTTGATCTGTGACTCGTCGCTCCTTTCCATAATATCGTTGCTGCTGCCGGTACGATGTTGTTCGCCGTTCCTGCGGCAGCACACATCGCTATGTGTGACACCGCAGGAGCGAGGAACATCTCCTTAGGCGGCTTTCACACTACGTTTTTTTAACATTCGTCCTGAATGTTTTTTTTAACGCAAAAACAGATCCAGTGCAAATGCATTTTCACTTCAATGCATTTGCAATGGACTCGCGTCAACATGCGTTCACATGCGTTTGTGTGCGGTATAGTCAGGATCCAGCGACTTACAGTTTTTTAACTTTTTTCAAAAACGCTACTTGTAGCGTTTTTGAGCTGCGTCCAAATACTGCAAATTGCTGGATCCTGACTATACTGCACGCAAACGCATGTGAACGCTGGCATGCTGATAGACAGGATCCTGCTTGCATACTGAGCATGCCCAGAAACCAGCCTCGCGTGATCAGTCCCCTCTCTCCACCTCTCTCCCTCTCTCTCTCCACCTCCCTCCCTCTCTCCACCTCCCTCTCTCTCCACTCTCCCCCGCCTGAGAGCGGGGGACGCTCGTAAGCAAAGTAAACATCAGGTAACCGCGGTCTTAGTTACCCGATGTTTATCTTGGTTACGTGTGCAGGGAGCAGGCAGCCGGCTCCTAGCAGCTGCAGACGGTCGTAACCAAGGTAAATATCAGGTAACCGTGGTCTTAGTTACCCTATGTTTACCTTGGTTACGTGTCCAGGGAGCAGGCAGCCCTGCTCCTAGCAGCTGCAGATGCTCGTAACCAAGGTAAATATCTTGTATCCAAGCATTTTACACGATGTTTACCTTGGTTACGAGCCTCCACAGCTGTCAGATGCCGGCTCCCAGTCTTTCACGTTCAATTCCCCTCACTCCCGATCACATGACTCCAATGCCCGCCCATAAACTTAAAGTGACAGGATCCTGTAAAATAACACATGCATTTGCATGCGTTTTTTTGCTGTAAAAGCAGGATCCGCTTTTGCAGCAAAAAACGTTCATGACGCATGCTAAAAAAAACGTAGTGTGAAAGCAGCCTTACCTGCCTCCACCGGCAATGAGGAAGGAAGGAGGTGGGCGGCATGTTACGGCCGCTCATCTCCGCCCCTCCGCTTCTATTGGGCGGCCGATTAGTGACGTCGCTGTGACGCCGAACGCACCTCCCCCTTGAAGGAGGGATTGTTCGGCGGTCACAGCGACAGGTATGTGCGTGTGACGCTGCCGTAGAGATAATGTTCACTACGGCAGCAATCACCAGATATCGTATGTACGACAGGGGCGGGTGCTATCGCGCTCGATATCGCTAGCGCTGTCGCAGCGTGTAAAGCCCACCTAAGGATGTGCCAGAGCAAACCTTGCCTAGTGTAGAAAATGACGTGAAAGTTGCGTCTTCATACCTTATCCCTGTATATCCCTATGAAGCTGACCGGCTGTAATTTGCTCCTTATTTTTTTTTTTTAGGATGGCTACCAACAAAACTTTAAGCGTGGCACTGGACAAGGAGGTCCTCGGGGCGCCCCTCGAGGTAATTCTCAAGCGATGCACTCCTAATCCAGCTTCCAGGCGCCCCGGTTTCCAGCCTGAGGAGCAGAAGGAATCTTTTATCCCCCTACAATAACATGCCTAGATAACGTCGGCCACCAAAAGTCTCTCCCACCGCATCTAGTGCGAGGTGTAGTAACTCTGAAGCCCGCTCCGGTGCTGAGCGAGACGTTCCGCTTTTTTTGTATAGGATCCATTGAAATCCACTGAGCATCAACTTAGCACTCGGTTTGTAAAAGCAAACAAACTTTTGCCTTTTGCTAGAGTGACTCGGCTTTCATTTTTTTTTTTTTTTTCTTCTTTTTGTTTTAACAGTCTCCTGAAAACTTGAAGTTTTAACTTAAATTTTTTTTTTTCTCCTTCAAACTTTTACTATTTTATTTTTTTTTTCCCCCCAACTAAAATGGGGCTGTACATTCATAATTTTTTTTTTTTTTTTTCATTTTATCTTCTGCAAGCAAAACTAAATAAAAATTTGTTTTACCCCCCTCTGCTATTAAAATTACCCCCGACAAAAGTTTCAAACTTGTGAACTGTTGCTTGAGTTTCAAATAAAGTTGTGTTAACGTCAACTGCAGCGTTGTTTGTGGTCTGGTTTATTGGGCGCAGCGCGGGGGTCCGGCACTGCACGCGTCTCGTGTCCGCTGCATTGCGATACGAATGGTCTTACATCTGCAGAAAACATCGCCTCGTCAGGTCCGTCATGTAGGGGTACACTAAGCGCCTCAAGGATATGGGCAACGAAGAGGACTTGTTTTTTTAATTTACCGTATTTTCTTTATCGTTCCTATGGGAGACCCAGACCATGGGTGTATAGCTTCTGCCTCCGGAGGACACACAAAGTACTACACTAAAAAGTGTAGCTCCTCCCTCTGAGCATATACACCCCCTGGATAACCAGATCTAGCCAGTTTATCGCTTTGTGTTCAGGAGGCATACATCCACACATGCATTCTCATCTGATTTTTCATTTTTGGAAAGTTTTTGAAGAAAAGCGGGTCCAAGTCTGGACCCCCCGGCATGTCCCTTCTCACCCCTCTGTGTCGGCGGTGTTGTTAAGGTTGATTCCAAGGCTGGAGCCTTACATGCCGCGCTCCTTCACCATCCCTCGGGCTCTGGCTTGAAGTGGGAGCCAGCACGGTTCTCCATGCTTTGCAGGAGACCGGTCTCCATCCGCAGCCCTTCAGGATCCTGCTGGACGGAGCACTCATCCCCAGGGACCTGGAACCCTGCGTCTCAGCAAGCTAAGTACCTGAGACGTTTATATTCGGGGGGTCCCGGTACTTTATTATGGTGGGAGAGTGTGCTGTGTAACTTTTCTGACATTTCCAAGCCGGTTCTCTGGTTGTCGCCTGAGAACCGCGCCGATGGTGCCTGCGCGCAGGCCGCATCGCTTAAATTTAGGCCCCGGCTTCGCCGGAGGCCTACTTTCGATTTCACTGCCCTCGCATGTCAATCATGCAGAGGGACAGTGCGGCTCCGCCCAGCGGCCGTTCGGCACAGGGGAGGGACACTCCTCTCTGAGTACATGTCCCCTCCCCTGTAAGTCTCCTTGGCCCTCCAGATCCCGCTCTCAGAGCAGGTCCCGCCCCCCTCTCCTCGCTCCGGCGCCATTTTATCAGCGTTTTTCTCTGGATCAGCGCTGGCTGCAGCATCCCTGCTAAGCTGCTTGGGGGGTCCGGGCTGTGGGATCTGGAGGGCACACAAACGGTCTGGTAAGCCACAATCTCCGGTTGTGGACCTTCTTATATACTCTCTGGGGGTCATTCTGGCTCAGAGCCCCCACTCCAGCAGCATGTCTCACACGAGGAGCAAGGCTGCAAGGCTTTACTCTATATGCACTGCATGTAGGCTCGTGCTGCCTGAACCGAGCACATATCCACATTGTGATGCCTGCTCAATGCCTCAGCCTGGAATCGTACCCCCAGTGGTCTCTCCGGCTGCTCCGGCTCCTGTGGCTGAACCGCCGGCTTGGGTAGAATTTTTCTCTAGGTCTATCTCCCAGTCTTTTGCCGACTCCATGGGACAGCTGTCCCGGACTTTGCTGAACATGCATCAGCCCCCTTCACAGGGTGCCTATGCTGCTAGGGCTCTCTCAGCGGAGCTCACAGAGGATTCTTCATCTGGTCCCAGACCCCGTCCTCCTAAAAGGAGACGCAGGGTTCCCTCTCCTTCCTCGTCCCGCGGCTCTGATTCAAGAGCTGACTCGCAGGACGAGGAGGATGCCTTTACTGGGGGCTCGGAGGCTACCTCCATGTGCCCCATTGATCTGTCCGAAAGTGACTCAGATGTTAGTGATTTGATTGCGTCCATTAATTCTGTACTGGACCTCAATCCGCCTGTATCAGAGGAACAAGCCTCTCTGGCAGAAAAGCACCAGTTTACCTTGCCTAAGAGGACAAGGAGTGTGTTCTTTAACCACTCCAGTTTTCAGGTCACTGTGACCAAGCCCAGAGCCTGTCCTGACAAACGCTTCCCAAAGCGTGGTTCTGACGACCGTTTTCCTTTTCCACCTGAGGTGGTCAAGGAGTGGGCTCATTCACCAAAGGTGGACCCTCCGGTGTCTAGACTATCAGCCCGGACCGTTGTATCAGTGGCTGATGGCACCTCTCTTAAGGATTCCACTGACCGCCAGGTTGACCTTCTGGCCAAAT
>NC_134362.1:17522457-17524957 GCF_048569485.1 Anomaloglossus baeobatrachus
GAGAGAGAGAGAACGCGAGAGAGAGAGAGAACACGAGAGAGAGAGAACACGAGAGAGAGAGAGAACACGAGAGAGAGAGAACACGGAGAGAGAACACGAGAGAGAACACGAGAGAGAGAGAGAACACGAGAGAGAGAACACGAGAGAGAGAACACGAGAGAGAGAATACGAGAGAGAGAGAACACGAGAGAGAGAGAACACGAGAGAGAGAGAACACGAGAGAGAGAGAACACGAGAGAGAGAGAACACGAGAGAGAGAGAGAACACGAGAGAGAGAGAGAACACGAGAGAGAGAGAGAAAACGAGAGAGAGAGAGAACACGAGAGAGAGAGAGAACACGAGAGAGAGAGAGAACACGAGAGAGAGAGAGAACACGAGAGAGAGAGGGAGAACACGAGAGAGAGAGAACGCGCGAGAGAGAACACGAGAAAGAGAGAGAACACGAGAGAGAGAGAACACGAGAGAGAGAGAACACGAGAAAGAGAGAGAGAACACGAGAGAGAGAGAACACGAGAGAGAGAGAGAGAGAACACGAGAGAGAGAGAACACGAGAGAGAGAGATCACGAGAGAGAGAGAACACGAGAGAGAGAGAACATGAGAGAACACGAGAGAGAGAGAACGCGAGAGAGAGAACGCGAGAGAGAGAGAGAACACGAGAGAGAGAGAACACGAGAGAGAGAGAGAACACGAGAGAGAGAGAACACGAGAAAGAGAGAACACGAGAGAGAACACGAGAGAGAGAGAGAACACGAGAGAGAGAACACGAGAGAGAGAACACGAGAGAGAGAATACGAGAGAGAGAGAACACGAGAGAGAGAGAACACGAGAGAGAGAACACGAGAGAGAGAGAACACGAGAGAGAGAGAACACGAGAGAGAACACGAGAGAGAGAGAACACGAGAGAGAGAGAGAACACAAGAGAGAGAGAGAACACGAGAGAAACACGAGAGAGAGAGAACACGAGAGAGAGAGAACACGAGAGAGAGAGAACACGAGAGAGAGAGAGAACACGAGAGAGAGAGAGAACACGAGAGAGAGAGAGAACACGAGAGAGAGAGAGAACACGAGAGAGAGAGAGAACACGAGAGAGAGAGAGAACACGAGAGAGAGAGGGAGAACACGAGAGAGAGAGAACGCGCGAGAGAGAACACGAGAAAGAGAGAGAACACGAGAGAGAGAGAACACGAGAGAGAGAGAACACGAGAAAGAGAGAGAGAACACGAGAGAGAGAGAACACGAGAGAGAGAGAGAGAGAACACGAGAGAGAGAGAACACGAGAGAGAGAGATCACGAGAGAGAGAGAACACGAGAGAGAGAGAACATGAGAGAACACGAGAGAGAGAGAACGCGAGAGAGAGAGAACGCGAGAGAGAGAGAGAACACGAGAGAGAGAGAACACGAGAGAGAGAGAGAACACGAGAGAGAGAGAACACGAGAGAGAACACGAGAGAGAGAGAGAACACGAGAGAGAGAACACGAGAGAGAGAACACGAGAGAGAGAATACGAGAGAGAGAATACGAGAGAGAGAGAACACGAGAGAGAGAGAACACGAGAGAGAGAGAACACGAGAGAGAGAGAACACGAGAGAGAGAGAACACGAGAGAGAACACGAGAGAGAGAGAACACGAGAGAGAGAGAGAACACAAGAGAGAGAGAGAACACGAGAGAAACATGAGAGAGAGAACGCGAGAGAGAGAGAGAACACGAGAGAGAGAGAACACGAGAGAGAGAACACGAAAAAGAGAGAGAGAGAGAGAACACGAGAAAGAGAGAGAGAACACGAGAGAGAGAACACGAGAAAGAGAGAGAACACGAGAGAGAGAGAGAGAGAACACGAGAAAGCGAGAACACGAGAGAGAGAGAACACGAGAGAGAGAGAGAACACGAGAGAGAGAGAGAACACAGAGAGAGAGAACACAGAGAGAGAACACGAGAGAGAGAGAACACGAGAGAGAGAACACGAGAGAGAGAACACGAGAGAGAGAGAACACGAGAGAGAGAACACGAGAGAGAGAGAACACGAGAGAGAGAGAACACGAGAGAGAGAGAGAACACGAGAGAGAGAACACGAGAGAGAGAGAGAACACGAGAGAGAGAACACGAGAGAGAGAGAACACGAGAGAGAGAGAACACAGAGAGAGAACACAAGAGAGAGAGAGAGAACGCGAGAGAGAACGCGAGAGAGAGAGAACGCGAGAGAGAGAGAACACGAGAGAGAGAGAACACGAGAGAGAGAGAACACGAGAGAGAGAGAACACGAGATAGAGAGAACACGAGAGAGAGAACACAAGAGAGAGAGAGAGAACGCGAGAGAGAGAGAACGCGCGAGAGAGAGAACACGAGAGAGAGAGAACACGAGAGAGAGAGAGAACACGAGAGAGAGAACACAAGAGAGAGAGAACACGAGAGAGAGAACACGAGAGAGAGAGAGAGAACACGAGAGAGAGAGAACACGAGAGAGAGAGAACACGAGAAAGAGAGAACACGAGAGAGAGAGA